>NW_006160142.1:5267551-5329674 GCF_000334495.1 Tupaia belangeri chinensis | reverse complement strand
ATTTTTTTTCCTATGTTTGTCCCTCTGCCCTGTCTCACTCTCCCATTACAATATCCCTGCTATATACAGTTGTCTTCCAGAAGAGTTACTGAAAAAGTGATACATACAAGTAAAGGGAGAGAGGCCACGAGTTCCAACCATCAGCTCATAAAGTTTTTGGCAATAGGGAGCATAAACTCCACTCAGGGTTGGATTAAGGGAGGGTCTCCTGCAGATCCACAAGTGTAGGTGAGTCTCCAGGGAATGCAGTTTCAGGAAAGCAGTTCTGGTACGCAGGGATGATTATCAGCTGATGCGGCACAGCAGTCATCTTGTAGTTACCAGGAATGGTGTTGTGGGGATCTGCAGTGTGAGTTGTCCTTGGGTATCTGGCTTCCTTAAGAATGGCAGAGTAGTTCTTGTTTTCCCCTGAGGTAATGCAGGGCTGGTAACTGTCATCTTCTCAAGTTGCAAGTTCTTCAACCTTGTTTTCGGCCGGGCCATCCAGCGCTGGAGAGGCCAGGGAGGCCAGGCCCCCTGCCGCGCCCCCGCCGGAGGGGGGGGGCCGGGCCGTTCCAGCGCGCGGCTGCGCAGGGGCCTAATAACTAAAGTTTTTAAATCAGTTCTAGGATCGGTAAAATCAGGTGTTTGTAGGTTTTTTTTTTTTTTTTTTAAGAGGTTTTCGCTATAGGGCATGTGCGCTCGCCAGAAAGAGAGAGACAGAGAGATAGAAAGTGAGAAATCACCCCCCAGGGGGAATGGCCACACTGCAATCCCTTCTCCTGTATTCTCCTCTTGGAGTCTTGGTTACGCACGCACACGCGCCCAGCGTGAGTTTAAGCCACCGGATCCAGGACTTGAACCGTGGTCGACTACGTGGGAGTCCAGCAACATAGACATTATGCTAACTGCTGGTCCCAGGTGTTTGTAGTTTTAAAAATATGTTTACTATATCATATCATATAATTTTCACAAATAGTCCCCTGAAATAAGCAGATTATATATTAATCTCATTTTAGAGAGCAGGAATTATGGCTCCAAGTTCAGGCAACATGTTTGTAATAATAGAGGTGGTTTTAGAAATAAGGACTTTTGGGGCTGGCTCCATGGTACAGAGATAAGGCAATGCTCAAGAGAAGTTAGATCAGGCTGTCTCCATAGGACAGTAGTTGAGCTCTTTGCATTAGGAGCTGGATACCATATGACTCAGTGTGGTTTGATTTCCGTCCATGATGGGCTTGTATAACACATCCAGCACACATTGCATGTATACTTCAAATCCTGAAGGGATGGAGAAATGGAGGAGAAGGGATTGTGGTGTGACCATGCCTCATTGGGGTGCTTTCCTTCCATCCCACTCTCAAAGTTGGATGCTACATGGTGACCATGGTTTGAATATCAGCCTAGTGCAAGTGCCTCAGATCCTATGGGCTGGAGGGCTGGAGGAAGGGGTTGGCAGTGTGACCAGACACTCTGCAGGGTGTTTATCTCTCTCTCTCTTTCCATCCCCCTCTGTCTCTTGCTAAGGAAAGAAAGTGAAATCAGGATCTTTCTTAAACTGATGTTCTTTGTGTTCTTAAACATTTAGGAAAGTTGGTTGAAAATCTGACATTATTTTGAAAGCACTAAGAAAGAGTTGTCTGGAACCCTTTCTTAAGTCTTTACAGATAAATCTTATTCTGGTAAATTCTTTAGGTCTCAGTCTGTAATGGGGAAGGTTTACATCCTAGGCAGAAAAAGTGTGTACTCTTGTACATTTAGTTTAGAAATAACTTGGGCTATTTGGGCTTTTTTGCGGGGGGTATTAAATTATGTGTCTGTAAGGATGACCACTCTACGTTAGGCAAAATGGTCTATTTTGGAAGAGATAATAGCAGATCCATTGATAACACTGATACTGTCTCCAATGGTAAAGAAAGTTCCTATTCTCCAAAAGAATAGAGATTCTTGTCAATTTGGGGGCAACTATACACAGTCAGTTCTACTTCCAGTGAGAACCTATAAATAATCGATTATATCTACTGGACTTCCCTCCAATTAGATGATTATTTTCTGTGCTCTAGTTGTCTGTTTACATTCTTCATTTGGATGTTATAAGAGAGTCAGCAAGAGACCAGCAATTGGCATAATGGCTGTGTCACTGGACTCCATGTAGTCGACTGGTTCATATCCCAGACCCAGTAGCTTTAAACTCACGCTGGGTGCATGTGCATGCATGCCCAAGATCCTGAGAGGAGAAGGGATTGCAGTGTGGCCATCCCCCCTGGGGGGTGATTTCTCACTTTCTGTCTTTCTTTCTCTCTCTGTCTTTCTGGCGAGCACACACACTCTATAGTGTAAACTTCTCAAAAAAAAAAAAAAAAGTCAGTGAGTGATGTGGTAGTTAAAATTGTTGGATCCCACTTGTGGTGGCCAACTATAAGCTTCAAGTTCCAGACCCAGTGGCTTGGAAAACATACTGGGTATAAAGGGGGTTACACTGTAGCTATTCCCCTTGTGAGGTGCTTTCTCACTTTGCTTCTCTTTCAGCTTCTCTCCTCTGGTGAATGAACACTAATTTTTAAACAAATTAATTAAAAATTATTAAAAACAAATTTTTATAAAAATATATGTGTGGTGTGTGTTTGTAGGCAAAACCCTTGGTATACTTGTGTCTAATGGCATGATAACATCCTGCTAATACAGGATTGACTCAGTCAGCGATGACACCCTTATCTTCACTTTGGAGTTTACTAATTGGAAAAGACTTCCTCCAGCTGTCGAAAAGATGCTTGCCACTCGTGCTACAAACTCCTGGATTCTTCAGCAACATATTGGTAAGAATGAACAGCTATTAAACATGCTTCAGTACTTTTTCTCCTCTTGCTTCTCTAGCTCTGTTTTAATTTTAAGTGAAAAGATTCAATGGAGAACACATTGAATTGGACATAATTTGCATTTTCTTATATGCAAAATAGAATTATGGGGTAGAATGATATTAATTTCCTTCAATAAGTTTAGTCTAAGGAGCATATAAAGAAAAGCAGATGTTTACTGAAACTTTAATGATATCTTTTTATATTTAGTAAGTATTATATAAATAAGAGTGGGTCCTAAAAATCTATTTATTTGATAGTTCATGGTCGGAAAAATGTTAAACTTAATTTTCCACTTTGGAATGTGTATGGATTTATGTTTTCTCTGTATTATTTAATTATCTCTATAAGGAAACATTAGTATCCCTTACGATAACTGTCTTTACTGAATGTATGCCAGTTTGTTGGTATAACTATGGAGGTGAGCTGTATGAAAATTCTGTGACTCAATTGATATCTTAAGTAACTATTAAAATTTTTTTTCAACTTATCCTTAATAAAAAATTTTCAGTAGTTAAAATTAACTCACTGTGGAGGAAGATTTTGCACAAGCAAACTAATTTAAACATAATATTTGCAAAGTATCCTATTTACTTATTAATATTTAGTTTACTTTGACTATATGTTTTAGCTGGATTATATGTCTTAAGTTAGGAAAATTGTTTCTTTACTCTTTTTTTTACGTGAAACATTACCTTTCATAAAATATTTTGAATTTTTTTTAACAAGTTAACTTACACATTTAGAAATGTATCTTCTAATTTCTTGGAAAATTACATTTAAGTAAATTTTTTCAATCAAAAGCAGGTATTCAGGAAAATATGCTCTTGAACTTAGGTGTATTCAAACTTTTCTTCTGTTGAAAAGAGGTAATCCGTTTGGAGTCTCTGAGTCTTCTAGTATAGAGTTTCTTTAATAGTAATGTTAAAAAACTCACTTGCATGTAATTCTTAATGTTGAAAATTGCATCCTCTTTTACTAATTATGTATTTACATCAGCAGAGAATAAAAGTCTATTCAGAACAGATAGAATATGGGATGATGGATTTGGGAACAAGGAGTCAAAAGAAAGAACATATGCCAAGTGGGAAAATTATTGCAATGTTTTAATTAGCAAAGATATGTGAGAGTTTACTCTGAAGACCTTAACATATGGCAAATTTGTCCATATGAAGGTAAAAATTGTGCATCAGTACATTACCCTGCAGTAGACTAAATCCATCAAGGACTTCTGGTTTAATTAGGCACCAGGTAGATCCTGTGTAAGGAAATAATCATCTCTTAAGAGGATTTTATGTTGGCTAAAGATTTGCAAAACCATTTCTCAGCTGTATTACTGTAGCTAATGTTCTTTTGGTCTGTTTCTCTAGCCAAGACCTCATTTTTTGGGTTCTAGACTCACGTATCCAACTTTTGGACATCTCCACTTGGTATATCCCACATTTAGACATAGCCCAAAGTGAACATGTTATTTTTTCCTACAGCTATTCCTTTTCCTTTTGCTTGTTTCCTGATTCTTTTAGATTAGGTGGTTTGGGAGTGTTATTTTCCAAGAAAGTAAGTTAACCCTGCAGGTGTTTGTGATTTGTTTCATCCACAGTGTTGGTTTCCTTAGGAGTGATTTTTGCTTTCCATCCCTCAAAGGTTATTCGGTAATGTCTATAAAGAGTCTTCAGTTGTTGCAGCTGGTAGTGATGCCATTGCTATCTATGGGGCAGAGTCTGGGAATTCTGTGTAGCACCCTGTGACACATAGAATGGCCTCCCATGACAAGAATTATCCAAATACAAATGTCTTTAGTGACAAAGTTGGGAAATCCTGATCCACAGACTCTTGTGTTGTTCAGAAGAAGACTTTTTGTCCTGGGAGGGCTTTTGAACCCTCTTCTTATCACAAAGTAGTTAGGAAAAGCTTATGTCGGTCTGTCCAGATATTCTTCAGTGTTTCTTCTGCAGATAGTAGGAACCATTACAATACTGGGTTCAGTAATTACAGTACTGTGATTTCAGACTAGGAGGAAAAGGTCTACCCATTACTGAGATTCAAAGGGATTATGATTCTTTTCCCTTCCATAGTTCATGGCTGCCTTGCTGCACCTTTTTTCTCTCCAGTTTTCAGGACACTCAATTTCCATGCATTGGTTACCTGTACTCTCTCCTTTACTTAGATTTTGAACTGTGGAATATCTAGTAAGCAGAAGCATGTTCAGAGCTTTAACACCAATGGGAGTAATCCCAGAAGGACAACTCTTTGATGGCCTCTCTCCACATAAGACACTTTGTTTTTACCTTTCTATTGCAAATAATTTATAGTATTAACAACTGCTTCTTGTCAATATATTTCCTTCAAAAATTTTTAGAAAGATGCCTCTCGTAGCTTTGTCACTGTTGGTAACTCTCTCTGTAATTCTCAGTTCCCTAACTCCATTAAGTATATTAATATATATCCCAGGAAAAGCTTTTTTCTCTAATATTTTCTTTTAATTATTTTTTAATGTCAGGTGCATGAGCTCCTGAAAGAGAGAGAGAGAGAAGAGAGAGGGAGAAAGCACCTCCCCCAAAATGGGGCATGGTAATGCTGCAGTATATTTTCCCCTGTATCTCCATCCTGTCAAGATTTGAGGCATTCACACACTAGTTTTCAAGCTGCTGGGGCTGGGATTTAAACATCAGTTGGACATGTGGAATGCAGTTCCCAATGCAGGGCATTTAACCACTGTGCTATTGGGCTGGCCCTTCTCTCTATATTTTTTTTCTGTCCTTTTTAGGTCCTATAGATGCCATATACTTGGTCAGAATTCTCCTTTTCCTTATCCTTTTTCATTCCTAAAGAAGTAGCCGCTTGCTGTGGTTTATAAACAAAAGTGACAACCAGTCTCTTGCTGCTCATCTTTTAATCATTGGGTTAGGTTTGTCTTCAAAACCTTTCTTGCATCAGAAAAGACATATATACCAGGTAAAATTTATTGAGTGGTTGCAGTTTTAGAAACAATCTTTTAATCATGTGTCTTATATATACATCTTAGAAATATCAGTCAAACCACATAGCTGTGGTCTTATTAATCAAAAATATTCACCAACTCCTGGTCACCCAACCAAAATCAAATTTAAGTAATTAAATTCTTGTGGATGAAAGCATTTGACTTTAGTTCATTCTGAACCTTTAATGATCAAATATATGTAATTCTGTTCAGAGTATTAAATGAATCTGGATCCCACAAAGGATTCTAAAAGGGCCCCAGGAAACCCTCTTGATCTTTTTATGCCAGTGTTCTACTGCTTTGTTCTAAAAAGATTTTTTTTAAATTTACACAAAACAGAAGTTAAAAGTAGCAGAAAAAGAGAAGTGAAAAGTAAAGGTAGGATGGGTGTAAAATGGAGTCAGGGAGTACACAGTCATGGTCTGTGAATAGGCTATGGATTTGGCTCTGAGCTCTCTAGCTATTGACACTAGGAACAGGGTTCATAAGAGAAAAGAAACCTGTTGCTTAGAAGTACAGATATTCTTGGATGCTATTATTGGTTCACAGACAACATCTTGGTAGCTGTGGTTTATTTGGACTTGATTTTACCAGTCTTCAGTGTAGACTGTTGTTACCGTACCAAAGTACAACTCAGTAAAAGCACTTCTTAACTGGTGAGTATGGTTTGGTTCAAATACCTAGGTTGCTATTGCTGGGGCAACAAAATTGATTAAAGTTAAAATATTAAAAGAGTATTACCCTTGGACCGGCAGGTGGTATGGTGGTTAAGGTGCTGGACTCCCACAGAGTTGACTGTGGTTTGAGTCCTGGACCTGGCAACTTATTATCTCACTCACCTCTCTCTGTCTCTGTCTCTCTCTATTCAGATTGAATAATAATAATAAATAATTCTTTAAAAAAAGATTATTATCCTTGATGAAGGGCTAGGTTTTAGAATATCTAAAAAATGGATGGCCAATATGCCCTTTGAGCAGTTCTCTCTAAATATTATATCTCTCAATTCAATTTTAAATAGTAATAGGTAGCAATGAATTGAAAATTATACTACCAAAGAAGTATCAGAGAACAGCTGTTTTGTGTTGCAAGTTGAGTTGAAAACATATTATATTTTTAAGAAACAGTTGATCTAAAAAGTGGAGGGAAAAAAGTCTAAAGTATTCTATCAGTAAGCTCAAGGAACATTTCTTCCTAAATATAGTGGGATGAGCAAGTGTTCAGAGTGTAAGCCAAAGTTTCCTATGAAACTTGAGCGGTGCTGGGAACCAGCAGTTAGCGTAATGGCTATGTCGCTGGACTCCCATGTAGTCGACCGCGGTTCGTGTCCCAGACCCGGTGGCTTAAAACTCACGCTGGGCGCGTGTGCGTGCGTGCCCAAGATCCCGAGAGGAGAATGGAGGAGAAGGGATTGCGGCGTGACCATCCCCCCTGGGGGGTGATTTCTCGCTTTCTGTCTCTATGTCTCTCTTTCTCTGTCTGTATGGCGAGCGCACGCGCCCTACAGTGAAAATCTCTCAAAAAAAAAAAAAAAAAACCAAACTTGAGCGGTGCTGTTAGTTTTGGACAATGGTCTTTTCTCATGTACCCTTCAAGATAAATTATTACTCCAAGGTTACTACATATGGTAACTTATTTTAGGAGATTGAAAGTTAAAAAACTATCTTGAAAACTTAAGATAGTTGATCTGTAATTGTAATCCTTTTTGGTAATAACTAACATTCCATTAGTCATTTCTCATTTAAGGGAATAATTTTTTAAAGAAAAAAATATATATGCATTGTATATTATTTATGTGTGTGTTTAGTAAAAGCATGCATTTTACTCAATTGATAACATATTATTAAGTTATTTGTTAAAATGATAGGAGTTAAGAGATCAGTAGGTGGCATGGTAGTTACGGTTAAGGCGCTGGAGCTCCCAAATGGCCGACTGTGCTTCAAGTCCCAGACCTGGCAGCGTAAAAATCACACCAAGGGTGTGTGTGCCCAAAGTCCTAAGAGGCTAATGGAGGAAAAGGGATTGCAGTATGGCTATCCTCCTTGCACGTGTTTTGTGTGTGTGTGTCTGTGTATGTGTGAATTCTCACTTGCCCTCTCTCTCTGCTTCTCACTGGTGAGTGCATATTCCCTAAGGCAAAAACTTAAAAAAAAAAATAAAAGAGAGAGTTAGGGTACAGACCTCATTTTATACTGCTGAAAAATTTTACCTTCTTAGCTGATTTTAACTCTCAAGATAATGATCTAGTGTATGTTCTACTGGGGACACCAGGCAACTTATAATGACTAAAGGTTAGAACTCTGGAATTAAATAGATAGGCTTCTACCACTTTCTAGGTTTGGAGAAGTTACTTGGTTTCCACAGCTATAAGAAGGGATAATAATAACTATCTACCTCATACCATTTTCACAATATTGTTATTGTGTCAGAGACAGACCTCAGTTAACTGAGTTCTGCTTTATTCTACTTTCATTGAAACAGAAAAACTGCATTTTTCATCCTTGATTGTTTTGTGACTGGGATAAGTGATTGAAACAAACCATTGAGTATGCATACTCTGTGCTCTCATTTCCTCTGCTGAGAAAATCAGAAAGCCATGTTTGAGAGCATGTTTTTAAAATCAATTTATAAAAAAACATTAGTCTTGGGGCCAGCAGGTAGCATGTTGACTAAGGCACTTGACTCCCACATGACCAACTGTGGTTCAGTTGTGGATCTGGTGGCTTGAAAATGACACAGGGTGCTCGTGCATGTGTGCCCAAATTCCTGAGAAGAGAATGGATAAGAGATTGCAGCATGGCCATCTCTTCTGGGGGGTGAGTTCTCACTGTCTTTCTGTCTCTGTTTCTCTCTAGTGAGTGCATGTGCCTTATGACACAAACCAAAAACAAAATAACAAATAAAAAAAAATTAGTCTCAGATCATGTAAGAACTTCCTCACCTCCTGCTGGTACTCATTGGCTCTTTTCTCCTGCCTCTTCTGGAGTTAATTGTCTCTCTTCTTTTGCATCTCTGTTAGCTTTGTCACTATGAATATTCTGAAGTCTTTATCAGACATTTCCATGAGTTCCACTGTGCTGTCTGTGGATGAAGAGGAGTTTTTCTTTCCCTTGGGGGAGAGGTATTTTCTTGGTTTCTCATATTTCTTGTCACCTCTGTGGTGGTTTCTAGTCATCTGGTGGGTTATACATTTTTTTCCTAATTTCTAGAAGTTCAATCTGAGCATTCAGAGGCATGCAGGAGGAGGTGGTCTGCAATCTCTTTGCCATTCCGTTTTTCACTGAATGCAGCACATTCAGTGGGAATTGAGGAATATGTTGACCCTAATAATAGTATTCAGATGTTTGGCTACAATTCACTTAGACCTGTTTAGACACTCAGCGTATGGAGGCACTCGAAAATGGGGTCTGGAGGGTGAAGTCTCAGCAGAAAGTCTTCATTACTTTTCGTCCCTGAAAGCACTAGTTTTCAGCTCCAATGGAGGAGTCAGTCTTCTTCTCTGGATAATTTTACTTATTCCTCAAATATTCCAGGCTTCAGAGAGGCATTCTAAAGGTCAAGGAGAGGAAGGAGTAATTGGTCACCAATGAAAAGTTTCCTTTCACTTTATCTTCCCTCTACTAGTGAAGTTATAGGAATTGTAGGGGCCAGCAGATGGAGTACCAGTTACATTGCTGGACTCTCACATGGCTGACTGCAGTTTGTGTCCTAGACCTGGTGACTTGAAATTCATGCTGGGTGTGTCTGCATGCCTCCTCAAGATCCCGGGAGGAAAATGGAGGAAAAAGGATTGTGGCATCTCATCCTGGGGTGGGGAGTGATTTCTTACTTTCCCTCTCATTGTCTCTGTCTCTATTTCTCTGTTGACCACACATGCCTTAAGGCAAAAACCTCTAAAAAAAAAAAAAAAAAGGAATTGAGCATTTGTCACACCCCTGCTTCCACATGTAGCACACGTGGCCACCTCTGTGTTCATGTGGGGTAGGTCAGTGCTTCCCAAAGACAGTGCATGGAGTTGAGTCTGCAACCACACTGGTGTACTTTAATGGATCTTAGTTCACACATGATTGCTCAGTGGACTATAATCATTGCTACTATGATTATATTATATAGTTTTAACTTACCCAGTCCTTACAAATTGATGAAGTGGCTTAAAAAGATTTCTGCAAAGAATAGTATTTTATGTGAATACCACTGAAAGTATAAGTAAATCAACAAAATAATTGTAGAGCTGCATGACTTGTGTTTCAAGCCTCAGGAACCAGAATTGAAGCTACAATCAGCCATGCGGGATCCGGCTCCCTTAACCCTAGGCTATGAAGCTGGCTGGACAATTACTTTCCACAGAGCTATTAAAAGAAAGATGTACCAGAGGAGATATATTTGCGATGGTAATGACTTATTCAACAGAATGTTGGTTTTTTTTGAAAAGCTAAATAAGAATGACCACTGATAGAGTAGCTGCCTTTTCTGTAAGTGTAAGATAATGGAGATGACACCATATATAAATGAGTTTATTGCATCATTAATAGTCATGTTAACACAGGAAGAGCTGAAACCAGAATTGCAGAGTAGTATCATGGTGGATAATTAAACAAAAATATTACTTCGAAAATATATTAGACTCTTTATAGTACTTTATAATAAGGTGGGAGTGATTATTATTTATATATCCAGAAGTTTGCTTATTGTCTGTAAAACAACATATGAGAGTCCTTCAACTTATCAATGAATCACACATTTTTTTTTAACTTACAAAAATACAGCTATTCCAACTTTTTGGACCTTTTTTCCCTTGGTGATAAATTGCTATCTGTACTGGGCCAGCAGGTGGCATAGTGGTTAAGGTACTGGACTTCATGTGGCACCTCATGGTTCAAGTCCCAGATCTGATGTCTTAAAAGTCACACTGGGTGTGTGGGGGTGTGTGGCCAAAATTCTAGGAGGAGAATGGAGGAGAAGGGATTGAGCAAGTCCATCCCCTCTAGGGGGTGATTTCTCACTTTCTCTCTCACTGTCTGTCTCTCTCTGGTGAGCATATGTGCCCTATGGCAAAAATTAAAAAAAAAAAAATTGCTACTAGAACTATGTTACTTAGCACATAATTCCTAAAAATTCTGTTGATTTTAGGAAAAGAAGATATTTCAACTGAGTGAGGAAGACACTGCTTTCTGAAAAAAACTTTTGCTATGTGGAGGTGATTTTGAAAATAGGCACTGGGAAATATTTCTATTATTATGTGATTTCCTTGCCTAAAACAATGCATGTCACCTAGAATAGCTCTCATAT
This sequence comes from Tupaia belangeri chinensis, assembly GCF_000334495.1. Lineage (NCBI taxonomy): Eukaryota > Metazoa > Chordata > Mammalia > Scandentia > Tupaiidae > Tupaia > Tupaia belangeri. The sequence goes on along the minus strand of NW_006160142.1, from coordinate 5,318,574 downwards.
TGACATTCTTGAAATACTTGGGAACATTTTTACTGGTTTTTGAATGCATTTTTTGAATGCATTTAATAATTATTAAATGCATTCAATTATCTATGAACTGATTGATGATAGGACAAATAGAAATTTTGATAAAAACCTCTTTATAATTGGTAGATAGGATAGAATAGAATCCTGATTTAGTTTTGCAAAGCCACATGGTACTTCTATATGATCTACTTTCTTTTGCAAGATACTTTTTAGCTATCTCAGCCACTATAACTCAAGTGTCAAAGTAAACTCGACCTAGAGACAATTATTGGAATTGCCGGATTACTAAGAATTAAATTAATAAAGCTTAATCTGTTGCCTTGCTCTTGTTAAATATTAATATTTAAAGGGATTTTATACTTTTAATAAAGAAATGAAGTTATTTAAAACATATATCTTATTTTAACTTATTTTTTCTGTTTATATCACTAATAATGTTAGTTTAATAGCATACATATAATTTACATCTAAATAAATAAATATGCACATATTGGGTTTCTGTGCCTTAAAACTTTTTACTAATTGGATGTGTAGTCAAAACTCTTGGTGATCACTAGATTTGATAGGGCCTAGAATTTGTATGATATTTTATAGTTTCTAAACTGCATTTACAAATGCGTTCCAACTTGAACCTTGTCAATAAACTTTTGTTGTAGAGAAGCATTATTATGCCCACTTTACACATAAGGCATTATGCTAATTTTTTTGTTTGATTATTAGGACTGTGGACTTGCCAGAGAGAGAGAGAGAAGGACAGAGACAGAGACAGTGAGAGAGAAAGTAAAAAATCAACACCCTCCTCTCCCCCCCCGGGGGATGGCCACACCGCAATCCTGTCTATATTTTCCTCCCGGGATCTCAGGCATGCACACACACGACCTGTGTGATTTTCAAACCACTGGATCTGAGACTCAAACCTCAGTCAGCCATGTGGGAGTTCAGCAATGTAACTACTACACCATCTGCTGGTCTCCACTATGCTCATTTTATAGAGGAGGAACTGAAGGTCAGAATATTTAAATGACGTGCCCACAGTCTTAGAGCCAGTTCATAGTGGCTCCTTGATGCCAATATGGGACTTATTACTGGATAATGCCTTTTCTGTTCATTCCACTCATTGAAATTATTCTGATCATTCTCCAGTTGTCTATTACGTATTTTTCTGAGTTCTCAAGTAGTTGGTTTTTTTTTCTTTTTTCTTCTTTCTTTTTTTTTTTTTTAACATTTTCTCAATAGGCTTTTAGTTATAATTAGTTGGAGAAAGGTTATATAAATAAATTAAGAAAAATTGGTAACAAAAGAATGGAAGCCATCCAAAAAGACAGTTTATTAGTGATGAAAATATAAATGACAATATATGGCCAAGAGATCAAATAAATATATTTGATGTGGAAAGCAATGTGAAAGAACCAGAGAAATAGAATCCAGATGGATATTGTAGATCATTTGAACATTGACCTAAGAGAAGGCTAGAGATGAATATTGTGGAAAATAAAATGTGTATGTATGACATAGATATAGTTCTGTGCTGTAGTAAATTAGCACTAATAAGTAAAGTGAATTAAGAATTGTTGGATTTGGAGCCAGTAGGTGGCATGGAGGTTAAGGTGCTGGATCCCCAAGTGGCCGACTGCAGTTCAACTCCCAGACCTGGCAGCTCGAAACTTAACATTGGGCATGTGTGCATGCATGCACAAGATCCCAAGATGAGAATGGAGGAAAAGGTATTGCAGTGTGGCCACCGCCCTGGGGGTGGTGATTTCTTACTTTCTATCTTTGTCTTTCTAGCAAGCACACATTCCCTATAGCAATAATCTCTCTTAAAAAATTTAAAAAAAAATTGTTGGTTTATTTTGATAACTGTGTCTGCTTTGATTTTAATAAATATTCTCAGGACTGACCTCATAGCCTAGTGGTTAAGGGAGCCAGGTCCCACATGGTCACCTGCAGTTCAAATCCAGCCCCCTGTGACTTGAAAAATAGACTTGGGGGAACCAGCAGTTAGCGTAATGGCTATGTCGCTAGACTCCCATGTAGTCGACTGTGGTTCACTCCTGGACCCGGTGACTTAAAACTCATGCCGGGTGCGTGTGTATGCGTGCCCAAGATCCTGAGAAGAGAATGGAGGAGAGGGGATTGCGGCGTGACCATCCCCCCTGGGGGGTGATTTCTTGCTTTCTGTCTCTATGTCTCTCTCTGTCTGGCGAGCACACGCGCCCTATAGCAAAAACTTCTCAAAAAAAAAAAAATAGACTGGGCACATGCCTAAAATCCTTACAGGAGGGAGAAATGACATATTTCTATCAGTAGGTGTTTTCTCCTTCTCTCTGGAGAGAGCATATGCCATCTGGCAGTTACAGAAAAAAATTTCACATAACATGTATTATTCTATTTTGATTTTTCCATCAGTGTATATAATAAACAAAATTGAAGAACTCTAAGAATGAAAAGTTAAAGGTTGTTTATCTGCTAATTTATAGATAAACTGAGTTTACCATACCAAATAGAAAATGTTTGGGTTGGAAATGTGACTTTAAAATGTAGCATGGTTTCAGACATAATTTTCTGAATTATAATCACTGCTGTAATCTAAGAACATAGAGATTTATTTAACATATTAAAATCTCGTTTTACATAGCTCTTTTGCAGCTTTTTCATATTATAAATTTAAGGCATGGCTTGATCTTCTTTCAGCCCAGTGGCAACACATCTGGAAACACTATGCTCACTAAAATGTTCATAGAAATTTTGCATGCTTTGAAATAATGCATATATAGTTATAAAATTCCCTTGGTATTTTTTGGTATAATAAACAAAAATTGGCACTGACAGGCATATTATTGTCTGTGTTAATAATCTACAGGTGAAAGACTTCCTCAGTTCTGTTGAGCACAGTTCTTACCTCTGATTGTTCATTAGGCCAGTGACCTCTTGTGCTCTTAGGAGGAAAACCAAGATGGTACAATTAAAATTGGAGCCAATATTTGAAGTAATTATACCCTTATTTTTTATTATTATTTTTAAGTGGAAAGATCTTCTGAAACTTATCATAGTTTTAGTGGTTTAGGAGATGTTAGAGAATTATTTTATCACAATTCAAAAACTCTAGACTTGGAGTCAACTCATTTGGATCTAGTTAACAACAGCTATGTTGTTGATGTATAATGTTGCAGACACAAGTCTCTTAAATTTTTCTTAACAAATGTGAATGGCCCAATATAGCTTGATCACAAATGACTAGCTTTCACACACACACTAGCATAAGCAAAGTATTTATTAAGCTTTAAATATAGGGCTCCAGTGATGTATTTAGATAACCTGGAAAGGCTTGTCAGCACTGCAAGAGACTTTGGGGCAATAGAGGAATTCTTTCCTATGCAACGTTAGCAGTGTCAAATCAGTATAGTTTGTCCAAGCAGAAAAGCTGGAGAAGCATTAAGGATCCCTCCTTCTCCCTGAATGAGCAGTACTTCTGGGTTGCCACAGCTCACTTTTATTTTCACTCTGGGTGTGTAATAAGTATCCACATTAACAAGAATGTGTAGAATAAAGAGACTCAATTTAATGGATACATATGAAACTTAATATAAGTGGAAATTCTCTTAAGGAACTTCATTTTAACCCATTAACTGATCAACCAGTCTTGTCTCCTGTCAGTCCCATGTGATTGTGCATATGGCATGCTCCACATTTACAACTGGTAGGCTACTCTCTAGAATGTCAGCATATTTTCTTTTGTTCCTACGAGCAAGAGGTGTGCTTAGCAAGAATCAGTTATATTTATTTCTAAAACTTTTGTTACATTTGTGCACATTATTGTAGTTAAATAATTTATCATTTTAAATTGCATAAGCCAATGAATTATGAGTGTAAATAAAGAATCATTGTTTCTATTAAGGTAGAGTTAAATGCTTTAAAAAGACTTGATAAAAGATGGGTACTAAACAGAAATGGCTGTTAAATGAGATATGAGTGAGACAATAGAAGGTGTTAAAAAAGTTTTAAAACTATAGAAGGATGATGCACTCATCTTTGCCCATACACTGTCTTTAAATCCATGCTGTAACTTAAAGAAAGTGAAATCACAAGCTATACACGATACCTTATGGATGTGGTTCATGTATATGTTTTAAATTATAGGTCATCAGTAAAGTCATCATGCATGTTTGCATAGAAAAACATGTCATGACTTTCCTGACAACCTAATAGAATGTTTAAAATGTGTAATGTTTTTGGTTACTTGCTTTAAGATAACTTTCCACTAACTGGCCAGTTATTGTTCCTGATCTTATTGGGTAAAAGGTCTTCCTTTTTAAAAAAAGTATTATTTTTATGTAGTATTATTATTTTTTAATTTGATCAGTGAGAGACACAGGAAGAGAGAGGGAAAGTGAGAAAGTAAGCCACTAGGTCCAGGACTTGAACTGCAGTTAGCCATGTGGGAGTCCAGCGCCTTGACCACTATGCCACTTGTTGGCCCCTAGAGGGTTTCCTTGTACTTGATATTCGAACATAGTCAGCCTATTACCTTTGGACTACTACTATCCTGACATTAGCAATTTGGGCATGCTTTTCTTGTGTATCCCTGCTAATTCCGCCAGTGCTGCCCTACCTGTGTTTGCCTGTACTTCACCTGAGAACAATGATTCCTCTTCTAAGCTTATAGGAAAAGGGTAAAAAAAAATTTAAATAAGATATGAATATGAGAGCACTTTGGAGGTAAATATATTATAGATGCTGCAATCTCATTATTTATAATAGGGTGTCTGTGACTCGTGGTTTAAGGAAAATGCCCATCTTTTCCTAGATCAGGTTTTAAGTACAAAATCAAATAACTGTTTTGCTTTATTTGTCATTTTGAAACTCTAGTTTGAGGACTTTCTTTCTTTCTTCTTCTTCTTCTTTTTTTTTTTTTTAATTTGAGCAGAGAGGGACGGGGGGGCGGGGGGGGTGAGAAAACAAGCCACCAGGTCCAGGACTCAAACCACAGTCACCCATGTGGGAGTCCAGCACCCTTAGCCAGCACACCACCTGCCAGCCCCAAGGAGTTTCTTAAACTATTAAAAAATACTTAAACCAATGAACCAAAATTTATGATGTTGAGTTAACTTCAGTTATCTTCATTTGAAGATATAAGTGAATTAGTTTGTCTCAGTCCTATCGGGTATTAGAATTTAAAGAACCCTAGACTTATAATCATACTGGCTGGTCTGGTATCTGCTGTGCTCTTGACAGTACTTGTCTTTTAGGCTTCTTGGTAATTAGTTTTGGCTGTGATGGCTTTAGCACATGTGCACGTGCATGCGCGCACACACATACACACGCACACAGTCTTTGAGATCAGATAGATCTGGCTCTTGCACTTACTAGTCTTGTGAACTTTAGACAGTTACTTAAACTTTTTATATAGTTTTGTTTTCTTATCTCCTGACAGCATAATAATGTATACCTCATAGGATTAATGAATATAAAGAGAGTATATGTGAAGTGTATGGGCATATGGCAGAGAAGGCACTCAGTAAGATGCCCCTTTTCTCTCTGTGCTAGTTTTAAAATTTCATTCTATGTCATGGATAAAAGAGGGAAACTTTGCAAGTTATATCCATTCACTTGATGTGCTAGGTCTGGAGACCATGTGCAATGAAACAGACTAAGAGGGGATGTAGCGTTTATTGCTGTGAGCTTCTGTCACTTCTAAAGTTAGTTCATCTATTTCTTAAGTGCTATCTGGTAGTATAGATCTTTAAAATTTGAACATTTAGTCTTTGTGGCCCTGAGTACTGACTTTGAATGTGTGGCCAACAACTGGAGTGGGAGGAGACCAGTGAAGGCTATAGAAAAAAATAAACAAATAAGACTAATTGTGCTAAGTAGTCTTTCAAAGTAAGTCAAAGCAACACAACACATCTCTACATAGAGATGGGGTGGTGGACACTTACCTTGATGCACTATTATATCTCTGTTTAAAAAATTTTCACCTTGCTGGGGTGGCCCCTGTTGCCTGTGGTTAAAGGAACTGGATCCTACATGGATGACTACAGTTCGACTCCTGGCGTTGGCAGCTTGAAAAACACACCAGGATCATATATGTGGCCCAGATCTCAACAGGATGGAGAAAGGATTGCGACGTGACCATACCCCATTGGGAGGGTCCCCTTCCCCCCCTTTTTCTGTCTCTTTTTGGCAAATGTATGTACACTTTGGCAATTGAAAAGAAATTAAATAAACATAAAATAAAAGTTTCACTTTGCTTCTTTTGTTTGTTTCTCCAGCCTCCATTCCATCCCTGACCCATCTTTGTCGTTTGGAAATCCGGTCCAGTCTTAAACCAGAACACTTAAAATCTGACAGTTTTATCTGTCAGTTGCCACTTCCCAGAAGCCTCCATAATTATTTGCTTTATGCGGAGGTTCTAAGGATGAATGACGTTCCAGAACTGACAGCTCTTCAAGACGGAGAAATCAGTGAAGCTACTTAACACAGCTCATTGTGTACTCTGCAAAATCACTAAGACAAAAGAGCCATGGTGTACAAATTATTCATAATTTTATGGGCACAAAAGATGATTTTTATTTGTGTGGTTGACTAGGTTACAGAAGGCAGTAGTTTAATGTTTACATCTGGATTTCTCAGTTAAAACCTCACTGATGTTACTTTATTACAATTTCATTTTGGTGCATTTTATGTTGTAATATGTATTTACCTGACATTTTTTTCTTTATTCTGCAATGAACTGTGATGCTGCTTCTAGTACTAAACATGACATATTTCCATTGATGACTTCTGTTTTTCTGGCCCTAGGAGCTGAGGGAGAATGCATAAAATGTGACTGGAAGTGTTTTCAACTGTGGTGTCAAATCTCTTATTGTTATTATAGTTGGGGTTGAACATCTCTTATGCTTATAGAAGAACAAGTCTTCTTACCTTATCATAGTCTATTTTCATCTCTTAAATTATAGTTTATTCTCACCCCTTAATTCAGTTACTTTTCTAAGAAATTGATATGCATTCTATTTTCACATGTAAACTCAAGGGAAATTTATTTTTTGAAAAATATAGAAAACTAATAATATTGCTAGTTCCCTTTCCCCCAGTCTCTATACTCTGACAAAACAAAACAAAACAAAATTTAAAAATACCCCATTTCTAATCTGTAAAGACTAGAATAGACCTATGATTTGAGATCTCTTCAGTTGAAAAAAAATTAGGTCAGTCTTGAGATAAACGAGCATTTTATCACATTTAGAATACTAATCATGAGATGGAGAGGGGCTTATCTGTGGCACCATCTTTAAAGAATTAAAGAAAGATGCGTATTACTGAGTTACTTAACAATCAAATATAACATTCAGGCTCTAGTCAGCCCCAGAATTAAAGGGCAACTTTGTTCCTATGAAGCAGTAGTAGCCAGTTCTAGTGATATAATGGTGTTTTTCCTTTTTACTTTCTGTTAGATTATCATACAGTCCATGAAATAAAGATTTCATAGTCCTAGGTTAATGAGGCACTGCTTCATGATTTTTTACAGTTGCTTGATGTAAATAAGTAAATCTGAAGTCAGGAAGACCTAAATACTAGATTAAGAAGCTGTGATAAGAGATAATAGGGAGTGTCCTTGAGAGGCAGGTTGGGAAAGCCTTGCTGTCATGACAGACAGCTAGGCATAAGGTCCAACGGAGGGAATTCTGTACTGTTGGGATTCTTTGGCTGAAAATAGAAGGGAGTGGGTCAGTGGGTCTATCTCTAAGCACTTGTTCTTTGACAAAAGCAGTGATGAGAAGGGTGGCTTTGTTAAGACCCAAAGGGATGACTAAGCCCTGGCCTCAGGCTAGAGCTGCCTGAGAGTAGAGCTAGAGTTTAGATATGGGTATATAGGTAGAAATAGTGTAGATAGGGGAAACCAGGTAGAAAGTCTGATAATTACATTTAATAAATTGAAAAGGGTATATACAGTATAGTATTAGAAAATCGTTGTCATAACCTTTATTTTCTAAACTGAAAGTCTCTGATTTTTGCCAAAACACCACTTTTTTATTAGGGCCAATTGTAATTAGAATATTTAAATTTGAGAGTAAAGCTTTTTATCTTTTGCTCCTATTCAAAAATAAAATAAAAACTCAATTATTCTTAATTTATCATTGAGCTCTTGTTCTTAAAAATCTGCAAACCAGTATTTCAGAAACATTTAAAAGCCCTTGGTATTTAGAAATGATAATTGATTTTACTTTTTTGTACATAATGTGTGTGTGTGTGTATGTGTATTATATAGTATATATGTGTGCATATGTGTGTGTATATATTTTTTATATAGTATATATGTGTGCGTATAACACATATGTATACATATATACACACATATGGCCACATGGCAGTTCTTTCTCCTTCATTCTTCTCTTGGGATTTTGGGCACATATGCACATGCTCCCAGCATGTTTTTCAAGCTACCAGGTCTGAGTAGCTTGTGTGTGTGTGTGTATATATATATATATATGAAGACAATTGCACTCATACTAACTATGCTATATATACATATATACATATATACTATACATATATATATACACATATATACTATATAAAATATTATGAATTTTTTATGACAAAGCAAGGACTGAGTGAAAAATGTCATCTAAAAGTATGTAAAGGCAGGTGAGTTATAGTTGGAGCTTCTGACCAAAAGGATACATATGCTTAGTATGAACCTCAAGCCCAGCCCAGTATACACAGTGGTGCTTTAATACTCTGGTTTGAGACCCTGCGAGCCTCCTGAAGAAACCTAACAGAGTAGTTCTCTAACTATAGTACATACTACCACAGCAGGACACAAATCACTTTTTTTTTTTTTTAAATAAATTTTTGCTATAGGGCATGTGTGCTTGCCAGAGAGACAGAGACTGAATGTGAGAAATCAGTCCCCGTCCTGGGTGGTGGCCACACCACAGTGCCTTCTCCAGTCACCTCTCAGGATTTTGGGCACACACAAATGCGCCCAGCATGAATTTTAAGCCACTGGATCTGGTCAAACCATGGTTTACTATGTGGGAGTTCCAGCAACGTATGGAACTCCCTTATGCCATCTGTTGGTCCTTACACAAATCACTTTTAATAACTTGCCAGTATTTCACCCTTTCTCTAGCATACCTTTTCCTGTAAGTACATTTTCTGCTGATTCTCCTGGCACATAGGACATCTTTCTCCAGTCATTTGATGTAATAATAGTAACCTGGACATTCTAATTTTCCTTCACCTTTGGCCAAGTAACAAGTGTCATTATCTGCAGCTTTCTGATGGTCCTTCCCAGAGTTCAATTACGCTCTTTTTTTTTTTTTTTGAGAGAGATTTTCACTGTAGGGCACGTGCGCTCGCCAGACAGACAGAGATAGACATAGAGACAGAAAGCAAGAAATCACCCCCCAGGGGGGATGGTTACGCCGCAATCCCTTCTCCTCCATTCTCCTCTCGGGATCTTGGGCACGCACGCACATGCGCCTGGCCTGAGTTTTTAAGCCGCTGGGTCCGGGACACGAACCACGGTCGACTACGTGGGAGTCCAGCGACATAGCCATTATGCTAACTGCTGGTTCCCCAATTACGCTCTTTTTGTGCCCAATGACCATCCATGACAGTGACAGTCCTAAATTTGTAGCCTGTGTTATGTTCATATCAAATGTCCACTTGATATCTCTAACTTTAGATCTGTTCTCTCAACCTAAGTCCAGGTATAAACTTGCTTGAAAATGATGGTGAAATCTTTGAGTGTTATTTATGTAAGGTAGAGGTTGAAAATACAGGAGTACTTTTGATTGGTTACTCCCTGAAATTCTAATATAATTTTATTGGTCCTCTAAAACATGAATAATAATGTAATGTTAGTATAAAACATGTCTCCTCCAAAACAGTGGTCCCATCAGGGTGGGATATAAAAATATGTTGAGAAAACTCATCTAAAACTTTGCCTTTCATTTTATACTTCTCTATATTTTTAGAGGTATGTTTTTCTATTTATATTATTTGATTAGTCACAGGAATATTTGAAGAAACTCTTAGTATAATTATTGCCAGCAGGTACCTAGTGCTATTGGGAAAATATTTATTTTATTTTAAAATTTGCTATAGGGTATGTGTGCTCACAAGAGAGAGAAAGAAAGCGAGAAAGCACCCACCCAGGGGGTATGGCCACATGGCAGTTCTTTCTCCTTCATTCTTTTCTTGGGATTTTGGGCACACATGCACATGCTCCCAACATATTTTTCAAGCTACCAGGTCTGAGACTTGAACTGCACAGTTGGTCATGTGGGATCCAGCTGCCTCAACAACCATGCCACCAGCTGGCTCAGAAAGCTTTTGAATAGTGGGGAGTAGTTGGAGGACTGGTGAAGTCACCGTATTAAGAATTATGATTGCAGGACAAGCAGATGGCATAATGGTTATGTCACTAGACTCCTATCGGGCTGACCGTGGTTTGAGTCCTAGACCCAGAGGCTTGAAACTCGTGCTGGGTGTGTGTGCATGCATGCCCAAAATTCTGAGAGGAGAAAAGAAGGGATTGTGGTGTGGCCATCCCCTCTGGGGGATGATTTCTCACTTTCTGTCTCTCTCTGTCTTTGTCTGTCTGGTGAATGCACATACCCTACAACAAAAATCTCTCTCTCTAAAAAAACAAAACAAAACAAATATGATTAGGCCAGTATAGAATTTCCTGTACTGGGACACTTGCTTTCTCTCTTATCGCAGTACATATAACTGAGGTGTCCAGAATAACCTGTAGGTGGAGCTCAAGCCAAGAGATTTCATTACTCATGGCTCTCATAACCTGGATAATTATTTGAAAGGTAACTTAGTATGGGGTACATGTGTTTACATCTATATTTTCCCTCTAGAAGGTCATGTTTAGACTTCAAGTTAATATGGCCTATATTTGATGAGTTACAGACTATCTTGATTGATTTACGAACATTCTCGTTTAACTTCTCTTTACCTTTTCTTGTTTCTTAACATATAAGGAAAATTTAATACTCTGCTGTGTCATCATTAGGTTCCTTAGTTTGCTTTCTCATCCATTGTTTTTCTCTTTGAGGTTGAATTGTTTATTCTGATCAGTAGTCACTACTATTGTTGTTATTAAATGACAAATGATCACTGAAAATAATCTCTTGGTATTAGAAAGCAAACTATTTTTTTTATTGAATAAAATCTAGTGGTTTTAATAAGGCACGGAAGTGGTTATGTTTAGTGGTTATGTCAATTTCTGTGACATTGATAGAATAATGGGCGCCTGTTTGCAACAACACATCAAAAATTTATACTTTGAAGAGACCAGCCTGAATTATGTTTTTAATGGAAACATATACTTTGAAATAATTTGAATACAGATTTAAGTACATATCTTCCAGAATTGCTTTAGTAAATAAAATATATTTAAATTTTAAATAAAGGACATTTATTAATCTGTCACTCTGCTAATAAATTTTTTAAAAATTCTCATATAGAAATAACAATAATAGAACATTTTAAATGTTATAAAATACATAATACTAAAGGAGAAATATATTTTAAAACCCAGAAAAAGAAAAGGAGGAAGGAGACAGAGCTGTAGTCTTGTCACTCAGACATACTGTTTGTTATCCAATATATTGGAATATTTTTCTCCTCTCAGGATTTTTTTTTTCTGTACATAAGTTTGAGGAATTTTTATTTTCATAGTTAAAAATCAAACTATCTTAATCATTTTTGACCCTGATCAATCCTTTTCTTTATCATGATTATAAAAACCTTTAGCCAGGCTAAGGTTGTGAGTTAACATAAATTCTGAACTAGTAAGAATGAGGAATAATGAGATGTCTCTGGGTTGATTCTTTTTGTAAGACAACTGCACAAAGTAAACACCTACTCCATCCTATTTGTAAAGGTAAGAATAGAGATGAGACCTTTGTTAATCTGCTCTGGTTATCTGATCTCAGCCCTGGGATAGTCATGCAATTATATATCCTTTGCATATTATTACTGTGATGTTACATGTTTTCAATAAAGGAATTTAAACTACAGTTGTTGCAGTAAAGATTCATGTCTCTATGATTTTCTGTCTCTTGGCTTCTTTCTCATGCATAGCACTAATAGAGGAAGTGAACAGGTGGTAATTGCCATCAGAGCATTGAGACTTGTGAATAGCATCTGTTTGTCTCTTTTACCATCGAATGGTTAGCATAACCTTCTCTTCACTGCTTTCACATGTAGAAGGTAAAAGCCTATCGTGAGTCATTATAAGGTCTAATGTACACTCTTTTTCCACTATGATCATATAGGTAAAGAAGAAAGTCCATCTGGTAGGTAAATGTGACTATGATTTGAATTGAACAATTAAAAGAAAAACACAATACTTTTGAAGTTATTATGGATTATTGTATCAAATAATATGTGCCAAAGATACTATACATTAGTTAGTGATGTGAAGTCTGGATTTTGGTTTTAACAATTATAATTTGCTGCTTTTAATTAGACAATAAAATGTTCAAACTCTTACCACATCATTATTTAGTTTTAAGTCCATTCTTAAATGTCCTATTGTGATATTTGTTTGCATGTTGATGTAAGTATATACATTTACTAATTTTGAAATAATCTTTATTATGGAAAATGTCAAGTGTATTAAAAAAAAGAATTATTTAGTGACCTTCTCTATTCCCATCATTCAGCTTCAGTAAGTATTGACTGACAGCCAATCTTATTTCCTTTTCCCCAGCAATTCTGCCTCTCTCCCACAAGCATTTTGAAGCAAATTCCAGATACATCATCCATATTTTAGTATGTCTCCCTAAGTGTTAAGGACTCCTTTTAAAACAACTGTAATCATCATCATACCTTCTTTAAAATAATCAGCACTGCTGGCATAGTACTGGACTTCCACATGACCAACAACGGTTTGAATCCTGGGCCTGGTGACTTGAAAACTGCACTGAGTGCATTTGTTTGCATGCCCAAGATTCCAGGAAGAGAATGGAGAAGGAATTGTGACGTCATCCCTGCTGGGTTGTGATTTCTCACTTTCCCTCTCACTGTCTCTGTCTCCCTTTCTCTACAGCAAGTGCATGTACCCTATGTCAAAAACCTAAAAAAAAAAAAAACCCAAAAAACAAAAAACAAGCACTCCTTAAAATTGTCAAACATCCAGCCTGTAATTTGATAATTACATTTTTAACTGTCCTATAACTTTTTAAAGTTTTTTGCCATAGCATATGTGCAGTTGCCAGAGAGAGAGATGGAGAGAGGTAGATGGAGACAGGTAGAGAGAGGCATTGAGAGAGAAAGTGAGAAGCCACCTTCCCCCCCATAGGGGGCTGGCCATGCCACAGTCCCTTCTCATTTGTTCTTCTGGGATCTTGGACATGCAAACGTAACCAGTGTGGTTTTCAAGCCACCAGGTCCAGGATTTAAACTGTGGTTGGCCGTGTGAGAGTCCATCTCCTTAACCACCATGCCACCTGCTGGGCCCTGTATTTATTCATTTTAAGAATTGCCAGAGGGCTGTGGCCAGCAGGTGGCATGGTGGTTAAGGGTACTGGACTCCCACATGGCGGAGAAGGGTTCGAGTCCCAGACCTGGTGGCTTGCTTTCTTGCTTTCCCACTTTTTCTCTCTTTCTCTCTCTCTGGCTCTCTCTCTGTCCCCCTCTGGTCAAACTTAAGTAAATAAGTAAATAAATAAAGTTAAATAAAATAATTTTTAAAAAATTAAAAAAAAATAATTACCAGAGGTCATGTGTGCTAGTCAGAGAAGAAAGACAAAGGGAAATGGGGAGAAAGCACCACAACCTCTCCCCACCCCTGCCAATGTGGCATAGTCATGCTGCAGTCTCTTCTGCATTACCATCTTGAAGAGATTTGGGGCATGCATGCACATGTGCCTGGTGTGTTTTTCCAAGCTTCCAGGATGAGGATTTGAACCACAGTCGTTCATGTGGGATCTGACTCCCTTAACCTCTAGGCTATAGGGCCAACCCCACTTCATTGATATTTTATTTGTTTGTTTAAAAATTTCCTATAGGGTACATGTACTTGCTGGAGAGAAGGGAACAAAGAGAAGGAGAGAGAGAAAGCCCCAGGGGGATGACCATGCCACAAATCCCTTCTTCATTCTCTTGGGATTTGGGGCACCCACCCTCCTTTCCCCCACCCCCCACACACACCACAGGTGTGTTTCTCAATCTCTTGGGTCCAGGACTCGAATCCCATAGTTGATCATGTGGGAATCAGCTGCCTGAACCAATGATCCTCCTGGCTGACCCTTAATTAATATTAGCATCTGTATTTCTTTTTTTATTTGCTAAAACCCTATTTCTCAATGACCCTAACAATTATGTACTTGTTTTATACAAGATTCATATCCAGTAGTCTCAGAATAGCAATTTCTATACCACCATCATATTATTACTGAAAATAGTTCATGATTTTTCTTTATTTTTGTTATTTAGGTATTTCTTGCCAAGGATCTGTAGCCAAATTAGTCTGTTTTAAAGTCTCTTGGGTGCACAGGATCATATTTCATTTTCATTTTGTCTTCTAGTAATTTTAAATTTAAATTTTGTTTTGTAATTATGAGAATATTTACATGATTTCAGAACCAACTTTTAGGGGGAACAGTATATTCAAAGAGATTTTGCTTCTATCCTTGGTTCTTTCTATCCTATTTTCTTCCTTTCTCAAAAGAAGTCTGTTTATAGTTTATCATTTATTATTATTAATTTTTAAGGTTTTTGCCATAGGGTGCTTACATTTGCTGGAGAGAGAGAAGGAAAATGAGAAATCACTAGGAGGTAAGGGCTTGTCACATTCCCTTCTCCATTCTTCCGGGATTTTGTGCATGTACACAAAATATTTATTTATTTATATTCAGTCACTATGTATCATTGCATCATACCAAATGAAATTTCCCATCATGAATGCACTGTATATTAGTTCAGTCAAAGATATTACCATACACATTTCATCAACAGATAATTTTCCATTTTTGTGTCCATAAAATGTTTTACTTTCTTTTTCCCATCGATTCCCTCTCACTCATCCTCCCCCACTTTGCTCCCTCCTCCAGCACTATCTCTAGTATCATCATTGCTCTCCATACTTTTATACCTTTCAGTCTTTCAATTTCTGCCATAGAGTGCCGACATTTGGTATATATTGAGTAGGGGCATACAATCCCTCTCTTTCATGGTCTGGCTTGCTTTGCTTGGCAGTAAATCTTCCATATTTGTCCATTTTTTATCAAAGCCTGGCATGATTTCTAAGCCACTAGGTCTGGGACTCAGACTGTAGTTGGCTATATGGGGTCCAATGCCTTAACTACCATGCCACCTGCTGGCTCCTATAATTTATTTTTTAAAAATAATTATTTAATTTAATTTATTATTATTATTATTTTTAACTTTCTATAAGGCATGTGCATTCACCAGAGAGAGACACAGAGAGAGAGAGGGGGAAAGACAAAGTGAGAAAGCAAGCAGCCAGGTCTGGGATGCCAACTGTGGTCGGCCATATGAGTCCAGCATCTTAACCACCATGCCACCTAATGGCCTCCATTTATTTTATTATTTAAAAAAAAAATAAACATATATTTTTGAAGTTCTTCTTTTGATAAGCAGAATAGTGTATGTCATTTTTTGCATCCTACTTTTTTCACTTTATTATATCCTGGAGATAATTCCATAATATTATACAGAGATAGTCTTCATTCTTTTTATAGCAACATGGCACCTCAGTGTGTAGCTAGACCAGTTTATTCAACCTTTCACCTACTGATGGGCATTTGGATTATTGCTAGTCTTTTGCTTTTACATATGGTGCTGCAGGGATAGCTCTGTGTGCTATTTGTATTTTTGCCTATTTAGCTTTGGGAAATTTCTAGAAGCAGGATTGCTAGGTCAAAAGATAAATGCATCTAAGTTTACTAGATATTGCCAGTTTCCCTCCAAAGTAAAATGGTGTATATTAGTAATACATGAGCGTGCCACATAAGAAAGTTGTCAAACATTTGGATTTGCCAATCTCAAGGGTGAGAATTATTAATATATGACAATATAGTATCATTTGCATTCCTCTTTTTATGAACAAGATGGAACATCTTTTCATATTGGTGGGAGGAATGGATTCAATTTTAATTATTGCTGAACTTCTGTTCAGTTATCTCAACATTTACTTTTATTTATTTTTTAGAGAGGTTTTTTACTATAGGGTGTATATGCTCACCATAGAGAAGGAGATAGAAAGATAGAAAGCAAAAAATCACTCCCAGGTGGGGAGAATGGCCATACCACAATCCCTTCTCCTACATTCTCCTCTAGAGATTTTGGGCATACATGCACATGTGCCAGCCTGAATTTAAAACCACTGGGTATGGGACTTGAACCATGGTCAACTATGTGGGAAATGTAACCATTATGCCATCTGCTGGGCCCTATCTCAACATTTATTAGAAAGCTCATCTTTTCTCTACTGATTGAGATATTGCCATTAATTGACACTACATTTCTATTCACCGTTTCTTTTTCATTGGACTGTCTAATTATGTGTCTGTATCGAACTGTTTTAATTATAAAATACTTACATTTTGATGCCTTGCAAAACCAGCTTCTCATTGCTCTTTTAAAATTTTCCTGGCTAGCAGGTGGCACAGCGGCTATGGGTGCTGGGCTCCCATATGGCTGACCACAGTTCAAGTCCTGGACCTGGCAGCTTGCTTTCTCACTTTCCTTCTCTCTTTCTCACTCTGTCCCTCTCCATTCAAATTAAAATAAATAAATAAAGTTAAATTAAAAAAAAATTTCCTGGCTATTTTCCCTTGTTTGTTTTCTCAAGTAATTTAAATAATCTTTCTAGTGCTGGTAAAATATCTTAGGGTATTTTTATTGTGATTTGCTAAATTTATTAATTTAGAGAGAACTAACATCTGTATGATGTGGGTTTTTTTTTTTTTTTTATGCAAGAACATGGTATATGTCTTCCCAATTGTTCACATCTACTTTTGTGTTTTGGTGATTTGCTTATAACCGATAGAATGTGTTAGAAGTAATGGCTTAAAAGACTTAAGACATAGGGGGACCAGCAGTTAGCATAATGGCTATGTCACTGGACTCCCACGTAGTTGACTGCGGTTCATGTCCCGGACCCGGTGGCTTAAAACTCACACTGGGCGGGTCTGCGTGTGTGCCCAAGATCCCGAGAGGAGAATGGAGGAGAAGGGATTGTGGCATGGCCATTCCCCCTGGGGGGGGTGATTTCTCGCTTTCTATCTCTCTGTCTCTCTCTGTCTGTCTGGCGAGCGCACACACCCTATAGCAAGAACCTCTCCCTCAAAAAAAAGAAAAAAAAACAAGACTTAAGACATAAAAGGTAATACAACTTCTGCCCTGTTTTCTGTTTCAGTCTCTTTTCTTATCTTTGGAATATAGCTGCTAAATTGTTAGGAAATCCAGGCCACATGTAGGTGTTCTGGTCAATAACCCCTGTTAAGGTTCCAGTCAAAGCCAGTAACAACCATTGGTCTTATGAGTTACTAAGTCTTTAGATGATCCCAACTTTGAACTTTCATGCTACCCCAGCTGATGCCAAGTGAAATAGATTTGAACTATCCCCACCAACCCCTGTCCAGATTTTTGAGCTAAATATATACTATCAGTGTTTTAATCTAAGTTGACATATATATATATTTTTTTTTTGGAGAGGTTTTTTTTGCTATAGGGCGTGTGCCCTCGCCAGACAGACAGAGACAGACAGAGAGACAGAAAGCGAAAAATCACCCCTCAGGGGGGATGGCCATGCCACGATCCCTTCTCCTCCATTCTCCTCTCAGGATCTTGGGCACGCACGCACATGCGCCCGGCGTGAGTTTAAGCCACTGGGTCTGGGACTCCAACCGCAGTCGACTACGTGGGAGTCCAGCGACATAGCCATTACGCTAACTGCCGGTTCCCAGTTGACATATTTTTAAACCAACAATACCTAGCACCCAAATTTAACTCACGGTCAGCATGGTTTTAGTTTGTTTCGTCCGTCTTCCTACCTTTTTCCCAACTAATTTGAAGCTGATTCCTCACTATTTATCATTGATTTACACACACACACAAACACACAAACATAACTTATTGTATCTAATAAGTCTTTACGATTGTCAAGTATCCTGTCAGTGTTGAACTTTCCATTATTGTCTCATAAATTTTTTTTTAATATCTTACTTGTCTGGATCAGTATCCAATTAAGTTTTATATATTACAGTGAGTTAATATGCCACTTAATATCTTTTTTTAAATATATAGGACTCCCCAAATTTTAAAGGACTTGCTTTGTGTAAGGCTGTAGTAAGTTTGTAAAGGAGAATAGGTAGCATGAAGTTACTTAGTGAGAAAGAGATATACACACACAAAGACTATGAGACAAAGAATAACATGATCAGAGTTGGATGAATAAAGTGTTGTGAGAGTTGAGAAAAGGAAGAAAGCTCTTTTATGATCTTTAGGCTGTAGTGGCTGAGGTGTTTAGAGAGGCCCATATAGTTCTCTTAGTTACTTTGGGATACTCTAACAAAAATGTTGCAAACTAAGTGGCTTAGACGACAAACATTTATTTATTTATTTTATTTTGTAGAGAGGTTTTTGCTATAGGGCGCGTGCGCTCACCAGACAGAGATAGAAAATGAGAAATCACCCCCCCCAGGGGGGATGGCCACGCTGCAATCCCTTCTCCACACTGCAATCCCTTCTCCATTCTCTTCTCGGGATCTTGGGCACGCATGCACACGCACCCAGCGTGAGTTTAAGTCACCGGGTCCGGGACTTGAACCGCAGTTGACTACATGGGAGTCCAGTGACATAGCCATTACGCCAACTGCTGGTCCCCAAACATTTATTTTTTAAAGTTCTGGAGGCTAGGAAATCCAATCAACGTGCTGGCAGACTTGGTGTCTAATGAGGGCCTGATTCCTGGTTTCCAAATGGCCTCCGTCTTTCTATATCTTCACATAGTGGAGAGAGAGAGAGAGAGCTCTTATGTCTCTTCTTTTTATAAGGCCATTTGTCCCATGATGAGGGCTCTGCCTTCATGACCTGATTACTTCCAAAGTCCCCATCACCAAATACCATCCTACTGGGGCTTAGGGCTTCAACATATGAATTTTGGAAGGACATAAACATTTAGACCATAGGAGCAGGACAGAAAGCAGACAAAGATAAAGAATGGAAACCTCCACTAGGTTCCAAAGGACTTCACGAATCTCAAGACCAGTGAACCAAATGAGTAAAATACCTACTTTTCATGATTTTCCTCAGACTACCTTCACTTGAGTTTAATATTGATCCTCACAACCAATTTCAGCTTTCATTCTCACAGTCTTTAGTTTTCTAACTGCAAAAGCTCCTATGATAATTTGCATCACAAACTCTCAGAATTACTGAGGAGTCCTTTAAAATTGAGATTTTTACTCTGGGGGAAATGAATGTAAGAGCAGTTTTACTATAACAAGCATAACCATAAATATTTTAAATGTGATTCAGACGGAGAGGGGAAAACCTCAGCAGAAGGAATTTTTGCCCAAGTGTACACTTTTTTGGGGTAATACAAGATCAGAATTAAACTTTATTGATTTCTGCCTTACAGAAAATGCAAATAATACTGGTCTTGACAATCCAGCTACATCTCCAGAGTATTTATAAATCTAAATGAGAGGCTCTGATGGTTCAGAGAGCATTTTATTCATTTTGTCCTGTTTTAATCCCCTAAAGACCCACTGTAAGAAATAGGAGATATTTATGACCTGTGACTAATATCTAGTAATCATGATGGACAATGGTGCTTTTCATTTAAGAGCTATTTGAGGAAGGGGAAAGGCCTTCTATGGTCAGTAGGGCATTTTTAAAATCTAATAAACTGCTATTACTGCTTCAGTAATAAAAATGTAATGGCTTGTTAGACATAAAAATTGCATGAAACTTATTTAAAGACAAATTTGGGGTCAAATTAGGAGATTTACACATGTAATTATCCTGTGGATCTAGGTGAAAATGAATAACTTGCTTTTACTAAAATAATGTAGGAAGGCATGCTTCTTTCTTTCTTTCTTTCTTTCTTTCTTTCTTTCTTTCTTTCTTTCTTTCTTTCTTTCTTTCTTTCTTTTTTGGAGAGGTTTTTGCTATAGGGCATGTGTGCTGACCAGAAAGAGAGAGACAGAGAGACAGAAAGTGAGAAATCAGCCCCCCGGGGGATGGCTATGCCACAATCCCTTCTCCATTTTCCCGGGATCCTGGGCACGCACGCACATGCACCTGGCATGAGTTTAAGCCACCAGGTCCAGGACTCGAACCTCGGTTGACTACATGGAAGTCCAACGACATAGCCATTACACCACAATATCATTTTATTAACATTAAAAGATATGTTCTTTTTAGAAATATAGACAGAATAGATAAATGAAAAAAGAGAAAAGAAAAATAATCCTAGACTCTCACTACCCAGAGATAAAAACTGTTTTTTCAGTACACATTCTTCCAGTCTATTTTAAATTATTGTTTTATGTATAATTAATATTATCAAAAAATGTGTTTGCAACTTGATACACTTATATAATTAGTATATTTTATTTAATCCTTTAATAATTATTGGGGCCACAGTTGGTGTGGTGGTTAGGCGCTGGACTCCCAGCCCACATGGCTGACCATGGTTTGAGTCCTGGGCCTGGCAGCTTGCTTTCTCACTTTCCCTCTCTCTCTGGTAAACACTCCCTCCCTCTTCCTTCCTTCCCTTCCTTCCTTCTCTTTACCCCAAATAATTAAATTTATCCTTTATTCCTTCTTTCTCTCTCTCTTTTTCAATGAGAGAGAGACAGACAGACTGACATAAAGACAGGTACCCCCAACAGAGCCTTCATGCCACGTCTACTCCCAATCTCAGCTGGCCTGGATCATGGGCAAATATGCACACCAGCATGCTTAGGGAGGCCTAGAGATGTGAACCTAGGACCTTTTATCTGTGAGTCCAGCTGTGCTGTCACTGTGCCACCACCTTGCCCAGCATTGGGCCATTTTTGAGAAATGAACAAAATGGAAATTAAAAATGTTAAAATCTGTATCTGCATCTATCAGGGTTTGATTTTCTTTTCTTTCTAAAACTCAGTTATGACCATGTCACTCCTGTTATTAAAATATTTTCTGGGTGCTGGCAGGTGATATAGTGGTTAAGGCACTGACCTGCGACATGGTTGATTGTGGTTCAAGTCCCTGACCCAGCAGCTTGAAACACACCAGGCACATGTTCATACACATCCCAAATCCTGAGAGAATGGAGAAGGGATTGTGGCATGGACATCTCCCCAGGGGGCAATTCCTCACTTTCTGTCTATCTCTGTCTCTCTGGCAAACATATGCACCCTATAGCAAAATTCTCTCAAACATTTTTTTTTCTGGTTTCTTTCTTGTCATTTGAAGTCCAGACTCTTTAGCATGGTATTCAAGATTCTCTAAGATTTGTCTTTATCTTTTTAATCTCATTTAATACTGCTTTCCCATAGGAAACAACAATAGCAACTCATGTTTATTAAGCTTTAAATTATGTCCCATATATTGAGGTAAGAGTTGTGGTGTAGGTACTATTATTTTTACTATTTTAAAGTTGTGAAATAGGTTTTTAAAATGTAGGAAGCTTGCCCAAGATCAGACAGTAAACAGCATTTACTTTTTTCCCATTTTGTTTTCATTGCCCCAAATAATTAAACTTTTCCTTTGCTAGTTTAAGGTCCTCAGTTCATGGCTCTATCCAGCAGAGTCCAGCAGAGTCTGAGAGGAAAGATACATTCTTCCCTTTGCCTTAAAGAAGTTTAAGTTCCACTTAGGGACTAGCAGGTGGCATGGTGGTTAAGGTGCTAGATCCCACATGGCCGAATCCATGGTTCACACATTGGGATGCATGTCTATTGTGCACAAGAGGAGAATGAACAAGAAGGGATTGTGGTGTGGCTAACCCCCCAGTGGAGTGATTTCTCATTTTTTCTGTTTGTGTCTGTCTCTGGCAAGTACATGAACCCTACAGCAAAAATCTATAAAAAAAAAAATAAAAAATAAAAAGAAAAAAGGAATTCTATGTGGTCCAGTCATCTGTTTATTTCAAATAACAATAATAGAGATGAGCTTTAGAATATCATGCTAATATGCCTCTTTTGTATACTTGGAGAATATTAGAATGCCCAATAAGGGAAATATAGCTCCCTACAGAATATTTCATTGAATAATAAAATTTTTGAGCTGCTTGCTTTGCATTGATGATCTATGGCAATATGTGCATATTATTTTTATATTCTGTGGTAAACTATAGCAATAATAATTCAGGGCATAAGGGACAGTAATAGATTGCCAACTATGATTGTCTTTAATGAAATTGAAGTCTCACTGGAAAATGATGGGGAATTAATGACTTAAGCAATAAGCCCAAATTACTGCACCCTATACAAAAGAAATGGTAGAAACACCTCCTGTCTCAATGGCTTTTCTCCCTCTGTCTTGATTAGAAATGATTTGGAAGCCGAAGAAAGGCCTGAGTTGCTTTGTGGTATAAAAAGTAACCTGGAGTTCTCTTGAAGGTGTCAGTGCAGCGTAGTCACTTGGTTGCAAGTGGCGCAGTATGGCATCTAAAGAAATGTATTCCAAGCTTATGAGGTTCCATATAGTGGCCTGGCCTGGCCTTTTCCTTTCCTTTCCTTTCCTTTCCTTTCCTTTCCTTTCCTTTCCTTTCCTTTCCTTTCCTTCCTTTCCTTTCCTTTCCTTTCCTTTCCCTCCCTTCCTTCCTTCCTTCCTTCCTTCCTTCCTTCCTTCCTTCCTTCCTTTCTTTCTTTCTTTCTTTCTTCTTTCTTTTTTCTTCTCTTTTCTTCTCTCTCTTTCTTTCTTTCTTTCTTTCTTTCTTTCTTTCTTTCTTTCTTCCTCCCTTCCCCCTTTCTCTTGCTTGCTCTTTCTCTCTCTTTCATTCTCTCTCTCTTCCTCCCTTTCTCCCTTTCTCTCTCTCTCTCTCTGTTTGTTTGTTTCTTTCTTTTCTTTCTTTCAGAAAGTGACAGGCAGCCCAAGGGGTTCCAATGTCACAAATCACCCCTAGCCTCGGCCAGTCCTAGGTCATGGCGCACATGTACCCAGCATACTCAGGGAGGTCTTCAGAGGCAAACACGGAACGTCCATGTGAGTCAGTCTCTCAGAGCATCACGTTTTGCCATTGTTTAAGTAGCAGGTATCTCTTTGCTGGGCCCTTACTCTCTTTCTCACCAGAGGAGACAATGGCCTGAGGAGCCATATCACTTCCAGTCATTTTTCTTACACTGTGGATTCTACTCAGAATGTCCATCAAGAAGTTCTTAGGACAACAATGTCAATTGTCTGAAATCCCACTTTCTGCTTAGTTCAGGAAAATTTAGTGAGGGAATTATGGTGGAGTTTATTTTGCTTCAAACTACCAAACTACTACTACCAAACTATGTGAAAGTGTATGATTCCTTTGTTGTTATTTGTCACAAAATAAAGAAACAAAAAATTAAGTGTACAGTTATTCCAAGTTTTTTTTTTTTTTGAGAGGTTTTTGCTATAGGGCGCGTGTGCTTGCCAGAAAGAAATAGACAGACAGAAAGTGAGAAATCACCCCCCAGGGCCAAGTTTTGTCTTCTATCCCTCATTTCTTCTCATTCATTGAGAGAAAAGTATTCTGATCAGGTTGGCAACTTTCTTGGCTCCCTTCATACCTAAAGCTATTGGCACCCTGCAGAAAGGCACAGAAGCCAGAGATTGTCCCTCCCCATTAGGGTCTTAAAACCTTGGATTTCATTTCAATAGTGCAGGCCTATTGGCTTGCCCTTGGACACAACCCCAGCCTCTTTGGATGGTGGCTTAGGCAGATGGTCTGCTGGGTTTTGCTTTGGCTTCTTCCCAAGGTGCTGCTCTGCCTATATGTAGCCAACAGGTAAGGACAGACCAACTTCTCAGTGTATAGGCTCCTAGGTCCTCCAAGCTAACCCTGTTTTTCAGTCCCTTGGGCCCCCACTTTTCAGTAAAGAAGCCACTAAATTCAATTGCAGAGGTAGCTGAGAGAGACACCAAGAATTACAAGATAATGTCCCCTACTCTTTAGAAGTTATAGTCAGGGTAGATGAGAGGCATATTTGAGAAATAACTTATAAGTTAGATGATACAATTCACAGGCTGTTATAGGACAGCTGTGAAGATCATGTAAGAAATATTTACTGTGCATCTGCTTATATAGCACTTTAAAAACTGTGTAAATATAATTCTTTATTATTGGGCATGATTGGGAGACAATATGTTTTGGTTAGTCCAACATTGGACTAGCATATGAAGTATGTTAGTGACATTGACTGAAGTATCCTTAATTCCAAAGTCACACCTAATTTTTAAGTTTTAGTTTTGTAATTTAATGTTTCAGTATACTCTATATATACCCAATATACCTAATGGAAAAAGCTCCAGTTAACCATCTGGATTTTTGTTTGTTTGTTTGTTTGTTGTATTGGTTAGACAATAAGGTATGCAGTGCTAAATATGCTTTAATCTTGGATAATTTGGAAGGCATATTTTGGTCTTACATAGCCTTAGGGCAAATCAAATGAGGTCATAGATGCATTGGGAATAGATGCCTTATGCAGATGTGAAGGGATTATGGTTTCACAGTATTGAACAGGAAGTAAAAGTATCTGTTAAGAGAGGATTTAAATAAATAAGATGTTGAACTTACCCCAAATTCAACTATATTTGGGAGTAGAAGACATATGACCCAGCATTATAGAAAGAAAGAAAGAAAGAAAGAAAGAAAGAAAGAAAGAAAGAAAGAAAGAAAGAAAGAAAGAAAGAAAGAAAAAAAGAAAAGAAAAGAAAAGAAAAGAAAAGAAAAGAAAAGAAAAAAGAAAAATCCCTGAAAGCAAATTCAATGTCTGCTATATATAACATATTTGGCCTTCATGAGTTGCATGGTAGGCTCTTCAAGAAACCAGAAGAGTGGTAAACTATTCACCAAGAGCTTTCAAAGAAATGAAGTAAGACTATTAACTAAGTAAGTAGAGTGCAAAGAAGTTGACTTGGAGAACAGTGGAAGGAAGCACCTGCATTATATATTGGATAGCCTGGAGGAAGGAAAACTGCCAGAAGGAAGGGAGCAGATTAACTTTTTAGCAAGGATATGATCTTGTTCTGGTACTCAGGAAACGGTTTTACGTAGCAATGTAGGGGTTAAAATGGATTTATGGTCAATGACTTAACCTGTACAGTTTGTTTCTCAAGAGCACAGACATTTTGGAAGACAACATCGTACTTCAGTGTTCTGTAGCCTCAGTCATTAATTGTTCTTTGTAGCATTGGCCTGTTGAAAAGTTTGGAAGCCTAAGGTAAGAAGAGGAAAGAGGAGGCTTTCCATGGATATGCTTTTTTCCTGCTCCTGCTGACATGGCAAACTCACACACTCTAGAGCCAGAGGGACCCAGATTCTAGGTCTACCTTCACCACTCAATTGCTCTATGTCCTTGGGAAGGTCATCTCTGAGCTATAAACCGGTGATAGAAAAAGAATCTGCTGTTGCTTTGCTTCATATCAAAAGTACAGTCTGATTCCTGCTGTACACAGTACAAAACTCTGTATCCCTGCTGGATTCCTGAAGAGAAGTCATTTGATCTCTAGTCCACACCTTCCCTCCCCACTTCTCTTCATTGATTTGGGTAAGAGATCAGTGAATGTGGAAAAACAACAAAACAAAATAAAACAAAACAAAACAAAAAACAAAGAAAACCAGTCCCAGAAGTTGGTAAGTTAAGAGGGGATTTAAATAAAGTGAGTGTTTATCCAAGTTTCTGCTATTCTTTTTTTGGTTCTGTGGGAAAGGGAAGGGAGTGATTTCTTCATTCTATTTAGTGCGTCAGAGTTGCCAGGACTTAAGGGTGGATAAGAGCTATTTCTCGATCGATCCCTACCTCACCTCTCAGTGTAGCCAAAAGTTATCCCGTGTCCAGTGTCCCCATCTTACAAAACATCACAGAAAAAAATTCAAATTTTCACATCCAACCTGTTCTCTCAACCAAAGTAAAAATCCTCAGGGTTACATAGCTGATCAAGGTGATCTGGGTTATCCCACTAACAATTTAAATTTAAATTTAAATTTAAATAGTTTGCTAGTACAACCCTAACCATGTACTGATACTTGCTGATACTAATATATTTCTTTTGACTCTTTTACCCTTCCCCCTACAGTTAATATTTTAATATATAAGATACTGGATTTTTATAGAGTGTTTCCTTTGTCAAACTATTTTAAGAAATATATTGAAAAGTACTTGAGTGTTTTTCTCCAGGAAAATTTCTTTGTAGAAATAGAGTGTATGTTATACATTTATGCCTATGCTATGCAAGCAAATAGGGCCCAGAGTTGGCAAAGATCTGAGATTGAACTAGAAGAGAGCAAGTGATTTATCTGAGTTTGGCTCAAGTTCCCTGCTATTTTCTTCTCTCATGATCTGGGTTATCTTTCTCTCTCTCTGACAAAATAAAATTTTTCATGTGCCATTATTTTTAAATGATGCATTAGAGCCACAGTTCAGTCAGGCCCTAAGGAAAACAAGTTGGACACAGAGACTTGAGGCTCTTCCAGCTAACAAAGGAATGAAGGAATTTTCTATAACATTGTAGACACCAGGTTTAATATAGTTTTCCCATGACAACCAATTAGTATGTTTTAGATTAATGGTGACATTCCACAGGAGATAACATTAAGGTTTTGCAGTTTTGACGTCTTAAGGGGGCATATTACACATTATCTAGCAAGGACAAATTTCTTTTTGTTATGAAATACTAAGTAGGATGATTATGAGATATGGAACAGGTATAAATCTATCCAAGTGCCTACATCTGATAGGTGATTAGGATTTCTATCCTTATGAATGTTCCTAGCCTTCATCTTAATGTAAGTAGTTCTTCTAATGGTTATACTACAAGAATCTTGTCTCCATGCTGCACAACTACCAGTGATTTTAGCAACTGTTTGTAAAATAGTTCAGATATTGTAGCAAGTTGCTTGGATTCAGAAAATCCTTGTACTAGCTATTTGTTTATGTTGTTTTTGCAGCATTGAACATGTCACCTAATTTCTCATTTTTATTTGAGAAACCAGACACTGTGAAGCAGAGTTTTTTTTTAAGTATTAATAATTGTAAATTACTTTGAGAAATGAATTGTTAGATAAATGATGAGGCATACATAGATGGACATTTATTTTTGAATTTAATCTTATATAGTCATTCTCTTAGTCCATCAGGGCTGCTAAAACAAAATGTCATACAGTAGGTAGCCTTATAAACAACAAAAATTTATTTTTCACAATTCTGAAGTCTGTGGAGTCAAGATCAAGATACCAGTAGATTCAGTGTCTTCTGCGGGCCTGCTTTCTGGTTAAAGGAGGGCAGCTTCGTGTGATATCCTCACATAGTGAAAGGGGTAAAAGGATTTTCTCTTGGACTTCATTTAGGATTAGGCCACTCTACTCAATGACTCAATCACTACCCAAAGGTTCCATCTCTTAATATAATTGCTCTGAGGATTAGAATTTCAACATTTGAATTTTGGGGAAAGAAATACTTAAACCATAGGAGTCATTATTTTGCAACCTGATTTTGCATTTTTTTCTGAGTTCCTTCTTTCCTTTGGTTCAAACAAAACATCATCCCAGGTTTCTGAAATCCTTATTTCCCCAAATTCAAAATTTTGAAACTGTATATAGTTACTTTGAAGGTCAAGAAAATAGGTATTTATTCTGAATATTGATTGTATGATATCTTCCATTATGTAAATGCAAAGTCTTAAAATGGTCAGTTTCTCACCACAGAAGGTTTTTTTGTGAACCATTCTTTTGTGAACTAGTACTTCTAAGCTTCTCTTGACTTATAATTTATCTTCAAGTTTAAGTCTAAACCAGCTGGACTAAGCTACTTACAGCTTTCCACATGAGGCTGGCATCTGTGGTCACCCGTTACCTATTCTTGGAATGTTCCTACTCTCTTTGCCTATCTGAGGCCTTCCTTTCCTGCACAGTGTAGTTTAAGGCTGCCTTGACCTTCCTCCACATGATCTTTCCCTCTGCTGAGTCCCTACTCTTTCCTTCACCCATCCTCCTGTCATCTCTGTCTCCAGAATGAATTGGGAGATATGCTATGGGTGCAACTCTATCTCCTACTCCTTTGCATCCTCCAAATAATTTTTTTTTTTGGAGAGGTTTTTGCCATAGGGCATGTGTGCTTGCCAGAAAGAGAGAGATGGAGAGACAGAAAGTGAGAAATCACCCCCCCCAGGGGGGATGACCATACCACAATCCCTTCTCCTCTATTCTCCTCTTGGGATCTTGGGCACGCCTGCACACACGCCCGGCATGAGTTTAGTCACTGGGTCCAGGACTTGAACCGCGGTCGACTACATGGGACTCCAGTGACATAGCCATTAAGCTAACTGCTGGTCCCGCATCTTCTAAATTTTAAGTATTGCAAGTTGAATATAGTTAGCTCATGGCTGTCATGGATAAATAGCTTCATCCCATACTATAGTATTGAGAACATTGCTTAATATTTACTGAATGGGAATTTTACAATGAAGTCATATATGATTACCAAAGGATGACCAAAGGATAAGACAAAAGTGTTTTTAAGCAATTATTTATTTAATTTATTATTATTTTTTAAAATTTTAATATAGAGCACATGTGCTTACCAGAGAGAAAGAAAGAGAGAAAGAGAGATAGAGAGAGAGAGAGAGAGAGAAAGCAAGCCACCAGGTCTGAGTCTTGAATTGTGGTCAACTATGTGGGAGTCCAGCACTTTAACCACTGCACCACTTGCTGGTCCCTAAAGGTTTTTATTATTATTATTTTATTACTATTATTTAATAATGTGTTTAATTATCTGTTCCATGTGTGAGAGAGACAGAGAAAGACAGCACCCCTAACAGGGTCTTAATGTTGTAGTCTACCTTCAACCTCAGCCAGTCTGGATCCTGGGCAAGTGTGTGCCCAGTGTACTTAGGGAGGTCTCCAGACTTGAACTGGGAAACTTCCTATGTGGGATTACCTCACAAAGCACTACATTTCACTATTGTGTACTTTGCCCTCCCCCATATTAGCTTTTTAAATGGCTATCTGCAAAGAAATTAATATGGAAGTATAAAATTTGAAATGCTCACTATAAAAGAGGCACAAAATTGCATGTGTTTATTAGTAACATAAATTTCCTATTTAGTAGCATATAAGATACAAAAAACTGCTAACACAATATGGTTCTTAGTGCAATTAAAAAGTAAAAGTATATTGGGGCTGAGTGGTGGCACAGCGGTAAAATGTAGTATTCTGCAATGCTAATGTGTGTAGGAAAGTTCAGAGACCTTTCTGAGTACACTGGGCATATTTGTGCCCATCATCAGGGCTAGCTGAGGCTGGGGGTGGGTCATGGTGTCAAGACCCTGATGGGGGTGCTGTCTCTCTTTTTTTTGTTTTTCCCTCTCTCTTTCTTGTTCATGGAAGAAATAAATAAATAAACTTAAAAAGGAAAAAGGGACCAGTCATTGGCGTAATTGCTATGTTGCTGGACTCCCATGTAGTCGACTGTGGTTCGAGTCCTGGATCCAGCAGCTTAAACTCATGCCGGGTGCATGTGTGTGCGTACACAAGATCCCAAGAGGAGACTGGAGGAGAAGGGATTGTGGCATGGCCATCCCCCCAGGGGGTAATTTCTCACTTTTTGTCTCTCTGTTTCTCTTTCTGGTAAGCATATGCGCCCTATAGCTAAACCAAAAAAGAAAAAGAAAAGAAAAAAGTAGCAGTTCAGCCCTTGAAAGGGCTACTTCTATATTGGTAGGTAATTGTAAACTAAACCTAAACTTTTCTTAAGCCATTTGCTTATTCACACAAGCAGTTTTTCATGTACAATTTCTTAAATATGCCATTTTATTCATTCATTTGTTTTACATTCACCAAAGACAAAAACAGACCAGAACAAATAGTGAATTAATAAAATGGTGATTTTATTAAGCAATAAGCGGGGTAGAGGTAGAAGACTGAGATCTCATAAGTCAGAGGAAGAAGATCCCAAAGGAAAGTAGCACAAAGCCCTGGAAGTTGGAGGAAACCAGTGTGATGGTCCACTGAGAAGAAGGCCAAGATGAAAGGTGGAGAGATTGAGGGGGGCCAGGAACCAGATCAAGCAAGGCCTAGTATGCTGCTGAAGGAAAGTGAGTTTTTTTTTTTTTTGTTTTGTTTTTTGTTTTTTTGTTTTTTTCTTTTTTTGGAGAGGTTTTTGCTATAGAGCATATGCGCTCGCCAGACAGAGAGAGACAGAGAGACAGAAAGCGAGAAATCACTTCCCCAGGGGGGATGGCCACACCGCGCACTCCCTTCTCCTCCATTCTCCTCTCAGGATCTTGGGCACACACGCACACACGCCCAGTTTGAGTTTAAGCCACCGGTTCCGGGACTCGAACCACAGTCGACTACGTGGGAGTCCGGCGACATAGCCATTACGCTAACTGCTGGTCCCAGGAATGTGAGTTTTGTTTAAAGGGCAATGGGAGACCTTTAAATTGTGTGAGGCAGAATGATGATTGGATCTGATTACATTTCTCAAAGATCTCTTAGTTTTCCCTGGGAAGGATGAATTGGAGGGATCAAGAACAAAAGAAAAAAGGTTGATTAAGAGGCTAGTGCCATGTTGGTGTGGGTCAGAGTGTCAGCAGTGGACACAGAGGCAGATGTATGGCTTTGAGATGCATTTGGGATATGTACATTTGGAGATAAATACATATGGACTGGGGCATGCTGTAAGGGATGAATCCAGGATGAATCTCTTGTCTTTTCGTTTATCAGCTCTCTGTCCCTCAAGGTTATTTTTACTTTTATTAAAAACCCAAGTCTTTTAGATCATTTTAAAAACTATGAAGAAAAGAAATATAGGGAAATTACATTCATGGCTTAAAAATGTCTTGTGAATTCTGAACATTTGGTCTTATGGTGGCTTTTGGCCAAAAGCAATAAAAGTATATGTGTGCACTGGGTACATAGCTGGCCAGATTGTGGGATCATCTTGAAATATATTGGAAAATGTTTCAGTCTCTTGAACCACTTCTGATTATAATATAAGTTCTACCAGTCCAACTAATTTTATATGTGCAGAAAGTGGTACAATTCCATGGGAAATATAAATTTTTCATTGACTAGCAGCCTGTAACTGCTTTAAGTGTAATTATACATTTTTCATTTAAGATCAATTTCACAAAATCATTTTTATGACCTGAGGCTGCCTTCTTAATAATTGGGTGTAGCTAATTTATTAGAGTTTGCATGTGTTGGTATTGGTACCATTCTTGCCTAGGTTAAATTTAGAAAGAGGCTCCATGTGGATATGAAAAAGACTCTCTGGTTTCGTATTTTTCCCTTATGCTGATGCAATGAGCCCTCTTTTCTTTCTCAGCATATACAGTTCTGGAGAAACCCATGATAACCTGTTCTTAAAACAGCTCAGTAGACAAATGAGGATATTTTCTATTTAATTCTAGGGAAGATGCCCCCTCAGAACATAATTAAATCTGATCTCTCTCCCTTGAAGTGGTATGAATAATTCATGGAATTTAGGCATAATGAGGTTCTAGGCTTTGGGAAAATTTTAGTTGATCTGCAAAGGTTATTCTTATTATTTTCATTAAAGGAAAAGATCCTGTGGAGATGTCTTCTATGCCAAGATTCAATGCCATGGACACTCCACTAAGGAAATGTGGGGTTGGAGCTATGTCACTTCATGTGGAGAGAAATGTACTTGTAAAAATACATAATGCAGTTTGCTTATTTGAACTTGAATCTACTCAGAGACTTTTCTCCCTTGAGTAAATAAGATGTGAGCAAGAGGCCTGGTATCATTGAGTGGGCGGCGTCTAGCATTAATGAGATCATCCCCATTCTTCCCCTTTTCTTCTATGTGGATCATCAGGAGGGGTTTGGCTGTTAGAATTTAGTAATCTGGCTATGCTCTTAGAAGTCCTAGAGGAGTAGCTAGTAGGGCTACCCAAGGAAGCTCTGTGTGGACTCAGCTCTCATGGCCTATTTCCCTTTTAATAGCAGTAGTCTAGAGCCTTTAATCTATTATTATTATTATTATTTTTTGAGAGAGATTTTTTGCTATAGGGCACATGTGCTTGCTGGAGAGACAAAGAGAGACAGAGAGACAGAAAGTGAGAAATCACTCTCCAGGGGGGATGGCCATGCTGCAATCTCTTCTCCTCCTTTCTCCTCTCAGGATTTTAGTCATGCATGCACATGTGCTCAGCATGAGTTTTAAGCCACCGAGTCCAGGACTTGAACTGCGGTTGACTATGCAGTAGTCCAGCAACATAACTATTATGCCACTTGCTGATCCTGATCCTTTAATCTTCTTCCTATGAGAAATATAGGTCTTACTCTTTTTTCGAGGATGCCAACAAGGCAGCATTTAATTAATTTTTTTTTGAACCCAAATCAATTAGTTAAGTTTTTAAGCATTTTTAAGAACATGGACGCAGGGGCCACCTAGTGGCATAATGGCTAATGTGCTGGACTCCCACATGCCCAACTGTGGTTTGAGTCCAAGACCCAGAGGTTTGAAACTCACACTGGGCACATGTACATGCATGCCCAAAATCCCAAGGGAAGAATGGAGAAGAAATTGTGGCATGGCCATACCCCCCTTGGTGGTGATTTCTTGCTTTCTGTCTCTCCAATAAGTGTCCAGCCCTATGGCAAAAAAAAAAAAAAATTAATACATAAAAATAGCAAAACATAGCCACTGTGCATATTTGTGATTTTGTGATATTTATGGTATACAGTATGATATTTCAGTACATGAATATTGCATGTAATGATTTGTAATGATTAAATCAGGACAAGTAGAGCATATCCATCATCTCAAACATTTATCATTACTTTTTGTTGAGAACATTCAAAATCCTTTCTTTTAGCTATTCTGAAATATACAAATAATGGTTAATTATTGTCACCCTATTGTGTTATGGAACACTAGAATGTGTTCCTTTTATCTAACTGTGATTCTGTATCTTTTAAGCAACATCTCTCTATCTTTTCCTGGTTCCAATCTTAGCCTCTAGTAATCACTATTCTACTCTTAATATTTCTACAAGGTCAACTTTTGTAACTTCCACATATGAGTGAGAAAATGTGTATTTCTTTCTGTGCCTGGATTATTTCACTTAACATAATGTCCTCCAGGCTTGCCCATGTGGCACGGCAACATTTCAGATGCTGATATGAAAATGATAATACTTGGCTTCTACATTAAAAATAAAAAGAAAAAGCTTACAATTTAGAGCTTAAAATTTAGTTAGAAGATGAGAGGAGGGCATCAGTCTGTGATGAGGGAGCCAGTGGTGGAATTAATGCTCATGGGAGGAAGAGGTCGCTTTATATCAAACAGAAAATATATGAAAGGCTCCTTCACGTAGGTACTTTGGGTAGGCTTTGAGTGATTTAGGAAATTTTGATGAATGGTGAGAAAAGAAAGGGACACCTTAAAAGGCCCATGACGGGAATGGACATGGCCTGTTGGACAATAGTGAGGATCCCAGTTAGATCTCACAGGAGGTTTGTACTAGGGAGATAAGTTTGGGACTAGGATATAGAGGCCATGAAAGCTGGGGTGAGGTGTCTGGACTGAAGGCCGAGGGGAGCCTTAACAGGCTTTGGGGAAAGGAGAACATGGGATCCAACTGGAATTTAGAAAGATGCATCCAGTACCTCGGTTTGCAGTTTGCAAATGAAGAACTTCAGGCTGAGATTCAGTCTAAGATTGGAGGCCACTGTACTTTCCGCAGAAGTGGAAAAGACTCGGAAGGGAACAAGCACTAAAGGAAGGGAAAGGCAGGGTTCGCTGGTACAAAGGAGGAACGAGCAGTTCTCCATGACTGGCTCGTTGTGGGAAAGGACAGTGAGGGCAGGAGTGAAGGTTATAGTTGGCACCATTCACCCCTCCTGGTCTGTTTTTGCACTTCCTTCTCCATAGTATTTAGTCCTGTAATAGAGAGAAAATTTACTTAAAGATAATGGAGGCTTAATATTTCATTCTTAGGAGGACTTCCATATATTTTCCAAAGACCCAAAACAGTTGATAGGCATGAAGATGAATTTTCCAATTGTGACTTATGGGTTACCACAGACCAGGAGGAGAGAATATGTAAATATGTTTATGCAGAAATCTTCTCAAAGCCGCTTTAACATACATGAGGGACATCTCTGAATAAGGGCTGCCTTGGGTGTATGTTACCTGATGGACCCCACCACTTGGACCTGCCACGTGTAAACTTAGATGTTAGATGACCAGCACGCTTAGGGAAAGTCATTGGTGCTTTCTTCTTGTAGAGTACAGTGATGTGCCCCAATTTCTAAACCCTTGAAATAAGGAGCCACTTAGAATAGCAGGTACATAGTCCTTGCTGCATTCCCTACGATGTGATGGTAGTATAGTGTTTGTGGCAGAAACTTAGGCAGTACAATTTGAGAATTGGTTGTAATTGCCCTATGGCTCTGTGCTTCTGCCGTGGCATGAAGGCACCCAGTCCATGGAGCTTATAGTCCAAAGAACCCTAGACATTAGATATTTGTTTTTTTTCCCTGAAGTACCTAGGGCCCGTATGAAAGCTAAGGAAACAGCATACATACTGACAGGTTAGGCAATATTTGCTAACCAGAGGACTGTGAACTTCCTGGGGAGGGGGTATGAATTTGTTTCTTAGGCACATACTATATATACACAGTAGCGAATTCTCATCTAACACACTCATAGCTGTACAGGAACTGGCATATAGTAAGTGCTTTTAAATGTTTGTTGAATGAATATATGAATGTTGTCAGATACCTTACTGAGTCCCTGCAGATCCTTTGGGCCTCTCAGCTGCCTCACTGGATGAGAGACAGAGGTAGAGGTATAGAGGTAGAGAAGGTAGAGAGGTAGAGAGAGAGAGAGAAAGGGAGAGAGAGATGGAGATAGACCAAGATCAACACATCAGACTGTATGCTTGAGGAAAAGTGCCTGACAACAGTGTGTGAATGAGCGTCCTGTCAAGCATAGCAGGGAAGTGTCTCTTTTCAGCAGCTAAGGGGACACTGGACTGCTTCTTCAGTCCCATCCACTGGGGCTTTTGGGGGAACTGACTGAGAGATGAGACTATAATGGCCTAAAGAATCCCTTAACAGAATTAACTCTCATTTACTTTGTGGTCAGGTGCTAACTGTCCAGGAGAGTGTGCATTGTTCTTTGCCGAAAGAAATGTTTTTGGTTATCCTGCTTTCCTTCTTGTAGAAGTTGTGTTGGAACCATAGAAAAATATAGCAGAACATTATTTACTGTGAAGCACTAACAGGCTGGGTCTCTGGTGCCTTGAAGGACTTGGTTTATCTATCAAAGCACCTAAATTATACCCAGGGAGGAAATTAGAAGCTGGCAGATTTGGATTCACCTTCATAGAGGGCAATAAACACACAGGTTCTCAAATTTCGATCAGACACAGTGTGGGAATTGTTATTTATTTAGCTTCTTAAAGAGCTTCCTTTTTCTTCCCTAGCAGCTAACTTATATTATCACAATTCCTGGGATTGCCTGGGGCAGCTTGAGTTTAACTAAGGCTACGTGTGTAGAGTAGGTAGCTTTTTAAACACAACTTTGGACCAAACAGTCTGAAAATTGTGTTCTTAGTTAAAAGGAAGGAGCTTCCATCCCCTCTCTTCTATATCCATTTTCACTAAGCGAATCTCTGGTTTCTGTGGTGCCAAGTTACAGATTTTGAATTAGTCCTGACAGGAAAGGACACAAGCATGGTGATTAGGAAATGGAATTTTCTTGTTACTGGCTGATGGATCAGTTCCTAGCTTTGGCTTATTGGAAAGTTAGAGATACTACCTGTAAGAGAATTCTCATGTGGGATTTGTAGGCCAGTGTTTGGCTTACTTTTATTTACTTATTTTTTCCTTAGAGGCAGGGTCTTCTTGTGTTGCCCAGGCTAGCCTCAAAGCCTAGGCATTGATCCTCAGCCTCTGGAATAGCTGGGACTACAGGCATGCACCACTGTGCCCAGCTAGCAAACTTTTTTTTTTTAAAGGGCAGGTAATAAATATTTTAAGCATTGTGGATTATACAGTCTCTATTACAACTACTCGACTCTGCATCTGTAGGGAAGAAAGGCGCCATGGATAATACTTAAACAAATGAGCATGGCTGTGCTCCAGTAGCATTTTATTTACAAAATAGGTGATGGCAAGCTTTGGCCTGTGAGCTCTAGTTTGCTGAATGCTGGTTCAGTCAATAACTAATATTAGAGAAGTGGGTGATGGTGATTGCATCATTAGATGGTCATATTTTACCATCCACATACCTTTTCCTATATTTACTTCTAGGTACCTTCCCACAAATATAACAGAAAACTATAGCACCTTCCAAACCTTACAACTTGTCTTATTTAAGAACTCAATGCCATGTCAAGGTGAATAAAGGAAGTGGGAAAAGTCATTATAGGTATTTGGGCAAATTCCATAATTGTTGATGAGTTGGATAAATGCCAATCATGGGCAGTGGATGATCACATAAAATGATATTTCATATGCAGGTGGAAATTTATATATTTTTTTCTCCTGATGTACCCCAAAGAAGACTAGTTCTTTTTTGCATGACTGTGACCACTGGAGTTTCTTTGCTCAAGCCTCATGAAATTTTCTGCTCTGGTTTTACTATTGCCCAGATGTTAGGATGTATTCTCCTAGCTATTAGGTATTAATCTAATTTTCTATTTTTTTTTTTAAAGCTTGGAAAACCCACTGTGTCAGATACCTCTTATGTATCTATTTATATTTTTTCAGTCTCAACTGTTTCTGTCTTGGTCCATTATTGTGTTGCTAACAGAAAAATCTGAGACTGAGTGATTTATGAAAAATGAAATTTATGTGGCTTATGAGTCGAGTGGCTGAAAAGTCCAAAGGCATAAGGCGGCATCTGGCTGGCTTCTAGTGCACTGTCACAATATGACTGACAGAAACAGAGAAGATGATGGGTAGGTGCCTAAAGAGAAAGGCCTGAGGCCGCCATCTTCTTTTTATAACAAGCCACTCTCGTGAGAACTGACCTTTTCTCACTAGAGCTAGAAGTCTGCTCTAGTTCTCAAGACAGCACCAATCCATTCATGAGTCCTTACCACTGAATGGTCTTACTATTCCCAATGCTATTACACTTGCGACCAACTTCCCAAACGGGAATGTTTAGGGAACAAACCATTATCTAAACCATAGCAGTCTCCTACTCCAGTTGTGCAGGCCATGAGTGAATTCATCCATGTACAGCCATGTACACACTCTGTTCCCTGTATCCTCTTTGCCTTTCTGCTCCCTATGCAGAACCTTCTAGTAAAACATGCAGCTGGCACCCAGGCCAACTTCTCCTCTCCACAGTGAATTTAAAACAAAGGGAGTGCGAGCCAGTGGTCAATCCCATCTTTCTCCTCCATGTGGTATAATCTTGAAACACTGTTTATGGGACTTCTCAGGAAATTGAGCAAGCAGTCACATTTAGTGGTGGCCAGTGTGGTGATATATCAATATATTGGCGCTTAATCCATCTGTGCTTCACTCTACTGTTCCTCCCTCCTGCCGCCTGGGATTACATTCTCTATAAAATGTTTGCCAGCAGATACTCTGACTCTATTCTTTCTGGGAAATCAGGCTAAGTGTCTGTTCTAGGAGAAATAGCTTTATGCCAAAGGAATTACAGGGCCTAACGGCACATGTGCAGGAGGAGAGCTTGTGGATGAGTGGAGGAAAAGAGGAACCTGAGGAAGCAGCCCTTCAGCTGGATTCCTCAGCAGACTGATGGAACTAAGACCTCCTTGCTGGTGGTGAGGGTCCTGGCATTGCTATGGTTAATGCTTCCTTCCACGTCTGATTCAGTGGAATGCTGTATAGGTAGGAGGTAAGGCCTTGGGTATTATGATTGAGCTGTGTGGGTCTTGACAGTTATGAACATAGTAGAGTGCTTGACTTCTGTTAACTGCATTGTAAGTTTAAAAAATATTACTAGGACAACCACTTCCAACTCATGACATGCTTTAAACCCAGAAGATTTCCATGATAGTTCTAAAGGAGGCTGTCTTCTGCTGCAGTTTCAGGAAAGGCTGTGTTGAATTAAGGGGGTGGCTGAGTTGTAAGAGTGGCTAAACAGCCCCTCAGGCCACCTGTCTCAGGGTCAAGGTCCTGGTAAGAAATAAGTGGGACCTCAAAGCTTGGGATGTTCTGGTAGATGTTCCCAAGCATGCTAAATCCTGATTCCTCCTATGGCCTTGTGATTGGAAGATGTGCCCCTTTCCTCTTGCTGGCTAGACTGTGCAATAACTGTACCTGGGGAGGATCCTTGCAAGATGATGCTCCTTTTTCAGGACCTGACCTTTCCACCCCTTGCTATTTTCCAGCTGCTAAAGTAAGTCTCAATACAACCTAAGAGGGAAAGGAAGAGTGTCCATGCCAAGGGTATTGCAAGTCTTGGTGGAACCCATATAAGAGAGACCTGGTAGTGTCTGCGGAGCAGAGTGTAGAATAGAGGCTGGACGGGTTGAGTTTGTTAACACAGGACATTATTTGCCTGTGACTCTGGACTCACTGGCAGTAACTTCTGCAGTAAGCACAGAAAGCTATGGGAACTGCCTCTGTTTCACTTCCCTGCCACATCACTGCCAGTTTCACTAGTGCTGGGAGAACCCCTTCTGCTGCCTGATGGCATTGCATTTACAGGAGTTTGCCCAGAATCCAGAGTAAATGCTGGCTGGTATTTGTTCTGCCCTATTATTTTCCTGAATCCACAGGAGGGAAGAATGATGTACTCTGCCCGATGTTTTGTAACCCATCCTCATCTCAGCCCCAGCAAGGTCTGTCCCTTCTCTGGGAGCAACCTTGGCTGGGAGCCTTGGGAGGTGTGGAGATCGTAATTTATAGAAAGCACAATGTGGTGCTGTCATGTAGCCTCAGGGTTTCTGCTGGGTTTGTGGCATCCCAGAAGGTGGCAGAAATTCTGTTCCAAATCTCATTTCTGCCTTGGAATCAGGTCCTAGAAATTCCCTTCCAACCAAGCTATAGGGATAATAAAGGGAAAAAATGAGGAATATCATGGCAAAGTAGCATATCTTTGCTCTGCCTGGTGCCTTTAAGGAAAGGTATGCTGCCCACAGCTAACCAGGGTCTCAGTTAACATTGGTGTGAATAATTGTCACTTCACTTACAATACTGGTCCTTCTAGCTCATTTATCCTGCAATAGAGATTCAGATTCAGCATTGCTTTTTTTTTTTTAAACAACCTCCAGGATTTTTCTGTTTCTTTTTTTGATCATGTTAGTTTCATGCTTCAGCTGTTCATGTGTTTATAGCTGCATCTACATTTTCATCCCCAATCCCAGACTGATTTCAAACAATATCATCAGTGTTAGAGCATTAGAAGGAGAAAAGAAAAGCTTTAAGTAGATTGAGAGGCAGAAAAAGAATGAGTCAACATCTGGGCCATCAAAAGCTCCTATTGCTCAAACCTCCTGGTTTGCAAATAAATTTATAAACTGAGTTTATCCTCAAATTTTCATTTGTATACATCTCCTAGCCTCCTTCTTGTTTTTGGATAATGAGAAGAAAGATTTTTCTAGCTTAGTTTTCTTCTTGATAGCCTTTCATGAGCAGCCCTGAATTTCTCAGGACTTGTGGAAAAGATGTTAATTTTCTTACCTTGAAACCTATTTGATGAAAGCAAAGAAATTTGTGCTTTCTCTCTGCTAGTAACTCTTCAGTTGATTTTATTCAGAGACTCAATCCTGAGAGGTAATCAGAAAATTCCACCAGAGAGGAAATAGAGATTACAAATGCACTCTGATCTCTGAGAATTATGACCACATAATTGTTTTCCTCTCTATTTGACAGTTGTCCCTGAGAAAAAAAAGAAAGGATTATGTAAGAGAAATAGTCCTAATCCATGAACAAGCCAGCTCAAAGCAGTGATGAAATCTCCATTCTACCTATTAGCTGCATTATCCTGGATAAATGATTTACGTCTCTGAGCTTCCTTCTGCCAGTTATAAAACTTGGCGAGCTGGTGTCAGGTTAGAGTTTGTTGAGCAGTTTATTCAGAGTGCATAGTACATACATAATAAATGGTGGTTTTTATTAGGCAAAAGAGATAATTTATGTGCAAGAGGACTTCAGAAAGTTCATGGAAAATGAAAGTACAAGTTTAGTTTGATGCAAACGTTTTAGAAATTCCCTCAGTTTTTTTAAAAATACAATTTTTCATGAGCTTTTTGAAGATCCCTTATATATGTTAACAGTTTTTCAATTAGTATCTACTAGCTTGAAGTTTTACTTTGCTTAGTTCATCAAAACACTCTTGAGAAGACAAATAAATAATCCCTTAAAAGAAAAACAATTTGTTATTATCAAACAAATGTTTCTTTTTAAGTATTTTTTCTTTAGTAATGATTAAGTATGTGTGCATGCATGTAAAAGAGAACGAAACAGAGAGAGAGAGAGAGAGATGAGCATCTTCCACTGGATCTGGTCACGCTATGACCCCCTTCTTCTAGCTCACCAGATCTTGTACACACTCTCATGTGCCTGGTGTACTCTCAGCTGACTGGGCTGGGGATTTGAATTGTGTTCATCACATGGATTCCAGACTATTAGATTAGGAGACATGTTGTGTGAATGCAGGAAATTTATTTGCCCCTCATCGTTTAATTATACGATACACAGAGAATGACAACAACCCATAGTTATTGATCCCTTATTACATGCCAGTGGTTGGCCATCCACATTTCATCTTATCCTCATAATGATCCTGGGAGGCAGGCACTGTTAATGCCCTTGTGTTCTTGGGGAGGGGTTGAGCCTGAGAGAGGATAACTTACTTGCCTAATGAGACACATCAGGCAGTTGAAGAATAGGGCTTCGGCCTAGGCACAGTTGACTCAAATCTCCTGCCCTTGCCTAGCTGCAGTAAGGTACACTGGTAGACACTGCTACTCCAAAGGTTGAGACCACGTGGGAGGCATGGTAGCATGTTCCTCATAGTCCCAGCTACTTAGAGGCTGAAGCAGGAAGATTGTGACAGCAACAACCCTCGTTCACTGAGTTCTGCTGCCTCCATCTTCTGTGCTTACTAGAAGTCACCCTGTGACTTTTAACACAAGGCAAATTCGAGCATCTCTTTGGCTGCGGCACCTTGCCTGCTGATGAAGCCTAGGTGAAGGGCAGAGTATGCACCCCTGGACACACTGGTCAAAATATTCACCCATATTTTGAAACAAGTGGAAAATGTTAATAAGAGCTGTACTATATGTATATGTATATAGATACTTACACATACACACACACATACTACTATATATGTACATACGCATACGTAGATATAAAACCAAAACAAACAAAACATATTGACTTTATACAAAGTCACATATCGCTCAACCTGTTCCGATGCCATTGTCAACCATTATGACCCACTGGGGACATGATGTCCCATTGACCTGGGAACCTTGGGCTAATTAGGAACAACTATTTTCATTTAAAAATAACAGAGGTTGGTAAAACAAACAAATGATGTGGCCTGTTTTTATTTAAAATGGCAATATTTCATTCATCATGGATTTTTTTTTGCATTAATCTTGATTTTTTAAGCATTACATTAAAATTTTATGTATTTTGGGCCAGCCAGTGGCATGGTGGTTAAGGTGGTTGACTGCCACACGGTTTGCTGTGCTGTTGAGTCCTGGATGCTGCTACTTGAAAAACACACTGGGCCTGTGGATATGCATGCCCCAAATCCTGAGAAGAGAATGGAAGAGAAGGGATAGTGGTGTAGCCATCCTTCTGGGGGTGATTTCTCACTTTCCCTCTCTGTGTGTGTCTCTTTCCAGCTAGTTCAAATGCCCTATATTAAACTAAAAAAATACATTTAAAAAAATTTTATGTATCTTGAATAGAGAGCGTTTTGCCCTTTGTAATAGTTTATATTCCCTTGAATTTTTGTACCTGAAGCCACCTGTGCCTCATTCTAATTTGGGCTTTGCATAGTTGGCACAAAAATTCAAAGGAATTTTATGTTAAAAAAAAATATCTGGCATGGGCCAGCAGGTATCTGGCATGGGCCACCAGGTGGCATGATGGTTAAGGTGTTGAATTCCCACATGGCCAACCCACTGTGGTTCAAGTCCTGGACTGGGTGACTTCTTTTCTCACTTTCTCTCTCTCTCTGGTCAAATTTAATAATAATAATAAATAAAATTTTAAAAATACCTGGCTGAGATAAAGGCGATGGGTGAGACTCAAAGGGCAGGAACAAGAAAAAATACTCACTGGGGACCAGCAGTTAGCGTAATGGCTATGTTGCTGGACTCCCACGTAGTCGGCCACGGTTCGAGTCCCGAACCCGGTGGCTTAAACTCATGCTGGGCAAGTGTGCATGCATGCCCAAGATCCCGAGAGGAGAATGGAGGAGAAGGGATTGCAGTGTGGCCATCCCCCCTAGGGGGTGATTTCTTGCTTTCTGTCTATATGTCTCTCTCTGTCTGTCTGGCGAGCACATGTGCCCTATAACAAAAACCTTCCCCCCCCCC
This sequence comes from Tupaia belangeri chinensis, assembly GCF_000334495.1. Taxonomy (NCBI): domain Eukaryota; kingdom Metazoa; phylum Chordata; class Mammalia; order Scandentia; family Tupaiidae; genus Tupaia; species Tupaia belangeri. The sequence continues at coordinate 5,275,848 of NW_006160142.1, read as the reverse complement.
AAAAAAAAAGAAAGAAAAAATACTAAGCTGAGCTACAGGGCCAAAGAGAGAAATTCAATGTCTTTTGATTTTTTTCTGAGAGAGAGGAGAGAGATGAGAAGGAAGGACTGGGAAAGCAGAGCCAGTGATCTACACCTGGGCTGGGTGAGAAGAAGGGGCAGGTACACCCCTTGGTTGTGTCCTGGTTACAGAATGTTGTGAGACTTGGGGACCAGCAGCTGGCATAATGTCTATGTTGCTGGACTCCCACAGTCGACCGTGGTTTGAGTCCCGGACCCGGTGGCTTAAACTCACGCTGGGTGCGTGTGCGTGCGTGCCCAAGATCCCAAGAGGAGAATGGAGGAGAAGGGATTGCAGTGTGGCCATCCCCCCTGGGGGGTGATTTCTCATTTTCTGTCTCTCTGTCTCTCTCTGTCTATCCGATGAGCACACGCACCCTATAGCAAAAACCTCTCTAAAAAAAAAACCAAAAACAACAGAATGTTGTGAGACCGAAGCTGTCTTTGGTTCCATTTGGAGAGCTGTGTATCCTTGGAATGTAAACCATCTTTGCCTTTAATCTGAAAATTGAAATCTTCAATAAATTATGTTATAGTCACACATGTTTTAGGTTACCTAATTTTTTTAAAAAGTGGCTGACTGGATGTCATGAGGAGCAGACAAATTTCAACAGGAACCTGGAGGCAAAGGGTTTGTAAGAAATTGGCTTCCTGAGATTTGGGAGAATTCATGAAGAAGGCTTTCAATTTCCACAGAGCAAGGAAATAGGGGTTTGAGTAAGTCTTAATCCAAATCTTGAGGAGCAGGAAAGGCCCCAAGGATTCCTCGATTTCCCAAGAGTAATTCTGGAAGAAATTCAGGGCACTAGAATCTAGGTAGGGCTCATGGTTGAATCTAGAAGATGGTCAGGATTGTAGATTTGCTAAATGTTTTTGTTTCTCTTTCTTACTTTTAGGTCCAGAATCACTGTCTTCCTCAATACCTAATGAGCTTGGAGAATATAGTAAGTTCCCCCCCTTTCTCCTCCTCTTTCGTTTCATACTTCCTCCTACCCAGCTCAGGTGTGGCCAGCTGGGCAGGTAGTAGTAACAGTGTTGGATGCTATTACTTGGTTATCAGTCTTCTGTCCTATCCTGAAGTGTGTCCTCCCTTAACCAGGGCAGAGGAGGCAATCAGGGAACACCACATCCTCAGGCTCCCAGTGGTCTTTTCCACTACTGTCTTCTCTGCCACTGTCCATTCCAGTAGGTAATCCATTTAGAGAAGCAGAGAAAGCTGGCCCTTTAGCAGGTTTCCAGCAGAGTTCTGCTGGAGGGCACTCATGGATAAATCCCTCCCCTTCCTGAAGTCTCTCTGCTATGCTGGTCTCTGCCCAGTAAGCCTCATAGGACTATTAAGCAAGTTTAGGGACTTTTTACTGAAGGGACAGGTTCTCAGAATGGTGGTTCTGTTGAGTTTATCTTACCTGAAACCGCACAGAGGGAAGAGGCCTTTTCAGGTTTAGGACTTTGCGAAGGGTGTCTGTCCCCTGATCCCCCTGATCTATCCCTACTTCTCTCCAGTCCCACATGGCACCCCCTCCTCAAGCGCCTGAATCGGGAACATTCATGAACCATACTCTGTGGGGTCTGGCAGCAGCTCTGCCTGTCAGGGACTTTCTGCATTGGCAACAGTGAGCGGTTGCTCAGGCTTTTGCCACGGCCTTGGGATGCCAGTGAGTGACCTCTGGTGCTCTGCGTGAGATTCTATGTGGAGGCTCTGAATGCAGGTTTATTATTCTACCAAGAAATTCAGTGGCTGATTTCATTACTCAGCTTCTTAAGAAGTAAGCCATTCTGCCAAGGTAAGGATTAATTTTTCTTAGAAGAAACACAGTTCAATCTCATAGGAAGAAAAACATTTCCTTTATCCAGCATGGCTTTGGTCTTGCAGTTTTTTGATTAAATCCTGTCATTACTGTGTTGAAAACCTTGACTTTTTCCTGCCTTACCCAAGCCTGGTTTGCTTCAATAAGAAACCACATCCACTTTAAACACTGTTGTTTCTACTGAGGTATGGCACCAATTCTCACTATGTTAATCGCACTTGCTCCTTTCACAGTTTATAAAACCTGCATGATTTGGGAGGGAATAATTTTTTATGGCCTCACACACTGACTTAGTTGTTTAGGTTCCTGTGATAGAATACCATAGACAGAATGGCTTATAAACCTCAAAAATTTACTTCTCAAGGGGCTAGAGGCTGAGAAGTCCGAGATCGAGGAATGACCATGTTTACTGCCTGGTGAGGGCCTGCTTCTTGTTTTGTAGACAGCCATATTCTCACTGAATCTTCACATGGCAAAGGGGAAGGGGAGTTCCCTGAGGTCTCCTTTATAAGGCACAAATCCTCTTCATGAATTTTCCATCTTCATGGTTAGTCACATTCCAAAGGCTCAACCCCCAACTACCATCACATCGGGTGTTAGGACTTAACCTATGAATTTGGAGGAACATTCAACCTAGTACATATTTTATCCAAAATAAAAGTATTTGCAAGCCCCAAAATATGATAGATTATTGTTTGAGACATGAAGTAGAAGACAGAACTCTTGTTCACAGTTGATTATTTCTCCTTGGAGAGAATTATACACATAATGGAATTGTAGATTGGTGTAGTCTTTCCCAGTTGATCCCTCTGGACTAAATACAATTCTGTCAGCCACCAAAACCCAGTGGAGTATCTATGACAGCTGAGCCATTTTCCTTCCTGTTCCCCAAAAGAACTGTGTTTATTCTTTTACAGATGAGTACAGTTGTCCCTTGGTATCTGTGTGTGTGTGTGTGTGTGTCCCATGACCTTCTATGAATGCCAAAATCTGTGAAGTCTTATATAAAATGTATAATGTATACAAACATCCTCCTGTACACTTTAAGTCATTTCTAGGTTACTTATTATACCTAATATTTAGTATTATTTAGTAATAATAGCAAACAAAAAGTCTATGTGTTTAGTACAGATGTAATTACCTATCTTGGGTAATACATGTCAATAACAACATAACGTTTTGAATCTACAGTTGGTTGAATCATAGGTTAATCTACAGACAGAGAGCCAACTATAACCTTTACTGATAGAAGAAACTATAAACTATAAACATAGTATTTCCTTTACCATTCAGAGCAGATATGTGCTGTCTTCCAAAACCATTGGTTTGTTGTTTCTCTCTGCACTTAGCAAATGTTCCTAGTCTCAAGCTCAAGACTCTACCCTTCCTTCTGTAAAGATGTGATCCTTAGGGGCCAGCAGGTCATGTGGTGGTTAAAGGTCCTGGACTCCCACATGGCCTCCCACGGTGTGTATATATATATATATATATCAAACTGGAAAATAATAATATTAAATAAAGTTAAATAACAAATAATTATTTTAAAAAAGATGTGATCATTGTAGAAGAGCAATAGTAATACAAATGGAATGTTTCCAATGTGCCAGGCACTGGGCCCAGCCTTTAACATGTTCAGGGATGTCCTAGTTAAAAACAAAAGCCCTGGGGTCAGACAATCTGAGGTTCCCACTGTGGTTCAGACATTTGCTAAGTGACTTCAGAAATACCTTAAACTCAAGGGACCAGCAGTTGGCATAATGGCTATGTCACTGGACTCCCATGTAGTCGACCGCGGTTCGAGTCCCGGACCCGGTGGCTTAAAACTCACGCCAGGCGTGTGTGCGTGTGTGTGTGCCAAAGATCCCGAGAGGAGAATGGAGGAGAAGGGATTGTGGTGTGACCATCCCCCCTGGGGGGTGATTTCTCACTTTCTATCTCTCTGTCTCTCTCTCTGTCTGTCTGGCGAGTGCATGTGCCCTATAGCAAAATCCTCTCAAAAAAAAAAAAAAAAAAGAAATACTTTAAACTCTAGTTTACTCATCAGTAAAATGAGGATATTTACACTATTCACCTCATGGAGTTGATGTGAAGATTAGGTGAATTAGTGTATGAAAATCATTTAACATGGAAGTATATAGTAATTCCTCCATAAGAATTAGCCCTATTATTCTTCATAATAATCTACCCAAAACATGTAATCTACTAGAAGTCATACAACTATGAGGAGATGGTGTTTACCCAACTCTGCTTGACACTGAAGAATAAATCATGGCATATTCATAAAGTGAAATATTACATAACAGAGAACTTAAATAAACTAGTGCTAAAGTTACCAACATGCATATATTTCACATACATTTTATTATAATGATGAATGAAAATGCAAACTGTAAAAGGATACTTACAATATACCTTCTTTTAAGATTTAGATAAGCAGTCGAACAATATAATACATTGTTTAAATATATACATGTATGTAGTAAAAATAGAGGGAATAAGTGAGAATGAGAAACAACAAATTGAGACTTATGGTTACTTCTGGGAGAGAGGGAGTGGAATGAACATAAGGGACTTTACGAGTATTTATATTTTATTCTTAATCTGAGTAGTGGGGATGTCTGTTATTATCATTGATCACTCTATTATCACTGGTATCTTATGTTTTTTTTCAAGTGAACAACATCACTATTGAAGAAAATTTTAAAAGCCCTATGTTTTGGAGTTGAACTTGAGTTTGAATTCTTGTTCTTCTCTTTACTTGCATGAGCGAGTATCTTAAACTCCCTGAGTCTTGGGTCCCTGTGTGTAAAATGAAGACCATAATTCCATATTCCATAGAGCTAGTTAGGACCAAAGGAGAAGATGCAGGTGTAGCAGCTAGCACAGTGTCTGGCACGTGTATTGAGTCATTAACATTAGAGTTAATGACAATTCTAGAAGGCTCTTGATACACACTTATTAAATTTTAAATGAAATATGTCAGTTGTCAGTAGCATATATATCATTGGTTCCCTTCTGCTGTCAGACTCCACCAAACCTCAGCCTGAAAGGTGAATGATGCATTCAATTTTTCATGTTTAGAGTTTAATTACATCTTTCCCTTAGGTCATGGCCATGAAGGTAAATATTTGTTTTTAAGGCTAGGTTAATGTCCCTGGCTTTTAGATAACTTGGATAATTGAGGTGCTTCAGGCAGGGCCTGTCTAAATATATAATTTGTTCAACATAGAGGAGAGTCTTGACACATGAAATGTTTTTTCTCTCCTTCTTCACACCACACCACACACACACACACACACACACACACACACACACTGTAGTTCATCCTGCATATTATATTACTCTTTTTTTTTTTAAGTTTCTTAGTGACTTTTGTTATTACAAACTGATTTTAAGCTGAGTCCTGCAAACTCAGCCCAGGCCATCTCTACAGCCTGGCCCTAGCCTACTTTTCCAGCCATCATTAACTCCAGCAAAATGATGGGTATACACACACACACATGCATATACACACACATACACACATCCATGGAGCGTGATCCTATTGTTAAACCACAAAATGTCTGTATGTGTGTGTTTGTGTGTGTGTATACATATGGGAACCTTGGAAATGCATACCTCCTTAGCAGTCTGACTTCCCTTGTTAGAGATCAAGGAACTAAGGTACCAAGGAAACATTCCCTGTGCATGCTGCAGAGAAGAAAAACCAATGTAATGTAAAAAACCAATGCGGCAGATATAGAAAGCTGGGACAAAGTCAGGCAACATGCTGAAATTTTGTAGTAAATTTTATAATAATTCCCTTCTACCATAAAATTGAATAATAGCTGCAAAATCAATTATACACATTACGACTTAATGTTCCAATTAATTAAAACTCAGTGGAGGATCTAAAAGTCTAGTAAACAAATCTTTCAGTACTATATCCCTTGCCTAGATATTATGGGGCTAGAATCCTAGGGTTTGAACCCCTTTACCTCTCTCCAGAGAGATCAAGTAACTTGCGACCTTTACTAAATCACTTCATCTCTGTGCCTTTTTAACCTGGGGAGACATGACAGTGCCTATTTTACAGGTTTGTTGTGGGGATTAAATAAACTAATATTTTTAAATCTAATAATAGAAAGTATAAAAATTATTAACTATTTTTCTCTAATTTTGTTGGAGTAGAAAATTGTAACTTAATATAAGTTGTTGGCATTATAAAAAACATAATTTAACTATTTTTTGTAGGATTATATTAAATGGGCAAAGAGATCAAGAAAAATCAGGAAAACCAGATAAGAGGTTTTTTGCTGGAATCAAGGTGAAAGGTGATGGTGGCCTGGATAGGGTGGTAACAGTTGGAGTGATAAGAAGTCTGAACAGCATCTATAATACTAAGTAATTGGTTCTCTCCTTGTTCTGTGGTACCAGTATTTATTAGAAATCAAGTGCCTTTGTGTGTACATGTGTGTGTGCATATATGTGGGTGTGTGGTCTGCACACATTTGTATATGTATATCTCATAGTTCTATTGGTTTGTCAGAAAAGTCATGAGGCATTTTTGTACAGAAAACCATAGGAAAAATATACCACAACTTTTCTGAAAACCTAATGTTCATTTTCTCTGTGTATTTGTTTTTCTGTTAGTACTATACTTGTTTTTTTTTTTTTTTTTTTTAAGGTAGGGTCTAGCCATGTTGCTGTCTCAGCCTCCCAAGTAGTTGGTACTGCAGGTGTGTGCCGCTGCACTGTGCTTTTTGGATGGGGCGGGAATTGAACCCAGGCTTCCCATGTGGACTTAGCCTGCTGAGTAGCAGCATCACCCACCAACATTGGGCTCCGTACTATTTTTAATACTAAGACTTTATGATATATATTAACATTTGGTAGAGTAAGTCCTCCTTTTTCACTCTTCTTTTTCAAGTTAACTTGGTTATTTATGTTCTTTTATTCTGACACATACACTTTGAAGTGAATTCACCAAATTTTTCAAATCAGAAATTTTAATTGGGATTTTACTAAACCTGTAAATTAATTTGGAGACAATGTTCATCTTTACTATGTTATCACTTCCATGCATTCATATCCTTTTCTTTGCGTCCTATAAGGAAATATTTAATATTCTTAAAACACTATCCTTAGGGAACCAGCAGTTAGCGTAATGGCTATGTCGCTGGACTGCCACGTAGTCGACCGGCGCAGTTCGCGTCCCAGACCTGGTGGCTTAAAACTCACACCAGGCGCGTGTGCGTGCGTGCCCAAGATCCCAAGAGGAGAATGGAGGAGAAGGGATTGTGGCGTGACCATCCCCCCTGGGGGGTGATTTCTCGCTTTCTGTCTCTATGTCTCTCTCTGTCTGTCTGGCGAGCGCACGCGCCCTATAGCGAAAAACCTCTAAAAAACCCCCAAAAGGCACGGGGCGCCCGGCGGAAGCCGCGCAAACACTGAATTTGCTAGAGATCATGAGGTTTTCTAGAAGAAATACTCCTTTTCTCCATCTCTCTCACTCTTAGTCCATGTAAGCCGCTATAACAAAGGATCATAATTGGGTGTCTTATAAACAACAGAAATTTAATCCTCATAGTTCTAGAAGTTCATGATCAGGATGCAAGCTCTCTCCTAGGTTGTGGACTGACAACTTTTTGTTGTGTCCTCACCTGATGGAAAGAATGGGGGTCTCTCTGAGGCCTCTTACATGAAGTCACCAATCCCATTCATAAGGACAAAACCCCCCTAAAGGGCCATCCCCTGCAATATCACCACTTTGGTGGTTAGGATTTCAACATTAAAATTTTGGAGGACATATTCAGACTATAGCACTCTTTTCTGTTTCTTTCTCACACACATATACACATACACATAAGTGAGAAAATATGAATATATGCATGTAAAAAAGTGTTAATAGATTATGCAATGGTATACCACAGCAGTGTAAAAAAATTTTCTGACAATCCAATAAATACTTTTGTCGAAAAAGCTAGAACTATTATCCAATGTGCAAATATAATATAATGTCTAATATCGAATAAGAGGAATATGTATCCTTGATTTGATTATTAGATATTATATGCACGCTTTGAAAAAGGATACTGTACCCCACAAGGACATACAATGACTATATGTAAGCCAGAAAGCACAATAAAAAGAAAAATCTAATGGCAGAATTGAATTTTGTGTTAAGTCCAACTTTCAAGAAATATTTCCAATAAGTAGCCCCTAGGGACCAGCAGATGACATAATGGTTATGTTGCTGGATCCCATGTAGTCGACCGTGGTTCGAGTCCCAGACCTGGTGTCTTGAAACTCATGTCAGGTGCGTGTGAGTGTGTGCCCAAAATCTGGAGAGGAGAATGGAGGAGAAGGGATTGTAGTGTGGCCACCCCTTCTGGGGGTTAATTTCTTTCTTTCTACCTCTCTGGTGAGCACACGTGCCCTATAGCAAAAA
>NW_006160142.1:5236232-5266282 GCF_000334495.1 Tupaia belangeri chinensis | reverse complement strand
TCCTGCTAACCACAAGATGGCTGCTGTGCCGCATCAACTGATGGTCAACTCTGCTTGCCAGAACTGCCTTCCGGAGACTGTATTCCATGGAGACTCACCTACAGTTGCGGAACTGCACGAGACCCACACTTGATCCAACCTTGAATGGAATCTATTTTCCCTATTGTTAAAAACTTTGGACTCCTGGCCCCTCTCCCTCTACTCGCAGGTATCGCATTTTCAATGACCCCTCTGGAGGATAGCTGTCCATAGAAGAGATAGAGTAATTGGGAGAGGGGGAAAGGGCTGAGGGTCAAACATAGGATAAAAAACATATTTATATGTATGAAAGTAGAAATGGAACAGTATTGGTGACGACATGCTTGATTGAGACACTATCCAGATTATCCTAGATGGGAAACTACACTTGGTGTGTTGTGATGATACTCAGGGAATGAGTGTTAGGCAATATAATTTAATATAAAAAAAAAATAATAATAATAAGCAGGAGGAAAAAAAAATGCACATTTGATGACTGAAGAGAGGTGTATGGACACAACTGGGGACTACTTTATAGTATGTGCATTCTACTCCCTGGGGTTTATGCCTAGGATCAGATTTGGATACATGTGTAAGGATATGTCAGCTGTGCTAGCTAGTGGATATATTTAGACAAATTGAGTTCATTGGTAGAAAAATTGAATGGGGGGGGGGCGGAAGCCATTGAGGGCAATCATGAATGCCAGGGACAATGGAGGAGGAAGATGGGACATGGCAGAGGGTGGGGATGGGGAACCTAGGATGGCAAAACAAAAGGCAAGGTATGCAGGACACAAAAATTGGGAAATCATTTGCTGAGAACATATATGTTGATGTGCTTGATTGAGCCAATGCACAGTGTATTTTGGATGGAAAATTCATATGTGTGTTGGGATGAGAAAAAAAAATTTATAATAAAAAACAAAGTATAAAAAAAAAAAAAAACCCAAAAAACAAAAAACAAAAAACAAAAACACTCTCCATAAAGATCTTGTGTGTTCTTTGTTAGGTTGATTCTTAAATACTATGTTGTAAGGAATATGATATTTTCTATTTTATTATAGTTGGGATAAAGAAATATTGACTTCTATAAGTTGGTCCTGTTTCTAATAGTCTTGATGAGGTTTCTCATTAGATCTCCTAGTATGTATCTTCTTATTTTATCGGGTTTTTATGTTTTGTGTAATTGTTTGTAGTTTGGAACTAAAATTTGCAGTTCTTTGCCTGAAAGTTGAATGGATAATTTTGATAAAAATAGGAAATTTGGGCCAGCAGGTGGCATGGAGGTTAAGTTACTGGATCCCACATTGCTGACAGTTTAGTTTGAGTCCTGGTCCCGGCAGCTTGAAAATCAAGGAATTGTGGTGTGGCAACCCTCCCAGGAGGTGATTTCCCACTCTTTCTCTTTCTCTGGCGAGCACACGTACCTTGTAATGAAAAAAAAAAAAAAAAAAGAAATTCAAGATCCTATCTTTTCATAAGGATAAACAAAATATACAATTCTAAGACCTTATCAAAACCACAACTAGGAGTAATCAAAGTATTTGTCCAATTATCACACTAAACCACATTCCCAAACATAGTGTCTTTCTTACTGGTAATGATAGCAATAGCAACAATAAAAAACTAAACTTTCAGTTCGTATATATTCTTAGCAAAATAATTCAGAAGCATAAAGGACTTTCTCACGCATTTGTGTGTTTAAATTTAGTATACTGCAAGAAAATGTTACATTTTTTTGTTCATACTTGTTGATAATATGAATGTTAATGTTATATTGTTTTACATTTTGTTTATATATCATATACATCAATTTACCACAAGGAAGGATCTAGAATTATATATCAATAGTAAAACTTACCAGGTATTTAAATATTTAAGTACAAGATTGTAAAATAAATCTATTTTCAATTTCAATTATTTACATATTCACTCACATAAAAATATGCAGCAGTTCATCAGTTTTCAACCAATTCAGAATGATAACTTTTCAGATTTAAAAAAGATCATCCATTTATAGAATAGGGATTTGCAAAAAGTAATAATTGTAAATTTCTATGAGCTATTCAAACAACAGTTTATGTAGTCACATCACATTTTAGTATGCATATTCAAACTTAATAATAATTAAAAATTTTTCTAACTGTAGGAACAATTTTTCAGTCTAATGAACTACCAAAGCTACCATTTCTAGTTGTGGCCAGTCCAGTAAAAACACTGATAGACTTGTTTCTAGATTATAAATAACAGACACAAGTTCATTTTCTGTGACGTGATATTTTCAGGACTGTGTTAACCACATTACAACGTATGACTTCTAACCCTCAAAAACTCGTTATCATTGACTGTCAAGCACTGAAGGACATCAGAGGGCTTGTTGAAAACACAGATTGCAGGGTCCCACTGCCAAAGCTTCTGATTCTGTAGACCTGCGGGGGTGGGGTGGGGGATGTTGAGAATTTGCATTTCTAATAGTTCCTGGACGTGCTGCTAATCCAAGGAACATGCTTTTAAAGCCACTGATATATAACCTAGTCATTTCTCCCGTTGTAAATAAGGAAGTTGAGAGCCAGCGGTTAAATAGCAAAGGTAGCAAGTTGTAGAACCAGGATTTAGCTGCAAGTTTGTCTTACTCTAAAGTCTGTTCTTTTTATGCTTCACTTGTCCGTGGAGTGTGATCCTCTTGCTCAGCCACAGTGTCTTAGTCATCTTGTGAGGCTAATCCTCCCAGGGGGCTGCACAGGGGCTGACCGGTCATTAGGAGGCTTCAGGAGATGACATATGCCTTGGGGAATCAGAGTCTGGCTCTTTGGGCTGCAAAATTCTGGAACTGAGATCTAGTTGGTATTCCAGAGTTGAACTAGACTTAGGGAAGATTCCTCACACAAATGAAGCTCTCCTCAGGCTGATACATGAACTCTGGATGCCAAGTCACTGTGAAAAATATAATTTTTATGGACCAAACATTTCTAGTTGGCCTGACTGACTATACTTTCCCTGGAGTTACATTCTGTGCATGAAAAACCAAATGATCAGAAGGCTGCTTGATGACCATGGAATCAAAGCTAAGGGATTTTTTTTTTTTTTGCCCTAGGGACATGTGCTCTCCAAGGAGAGAGAGAGAGAGAGAGAGAGAGAGAGAGAAAGAGACAGGGAAAGTGAGAAATAACCCCCAACCCATAGGGGGCTGGGGTGGGGATGGCCACACCACAATCCCTTCTTCTCCAGTCTCCTCTCAGGATTTGGGCATGCACGCACATGTGTCCAGGATGATGTTTCAAGCCATCTCGTTTGGGCCTTTAGCTGCTGTTGGCCATGTGGAAGTCCAGAGTCTTAACCCTTAAACCACCTGCTAGCGCAGGACTAAGGGATTTAATAGTGTGACACAAATATTTCATGTCAGTAGGCTTTGTTGGTATTTTCAATGCATATATTTCTAGAAAAGACACTCCATAGCAGGTGGATTGGTATCCAAAGTGCTTCACTGATACCTGAATGCTGCTGGAAGGGGCCTGACACTTGGTTCCCAGAAGTCCTCTCTCTGCAATGTTTCTAAGGTCAATTATACTTATAAATATGTTTTGCATATTTTTATAGCTCAGTATGATGAAAGTCAGCTCTGGAAGCCATTTTTCTTTTTAAGGTGACTTTGCATATGCCTATGCTGATTTATTTTATTATTTATAATTGTAGTTTAGCTCTCAGTGGGCAATCATTTCTATCTGCAATGGCTTTATTCTTGGATTACTGGAATAAATTCACAGAAATATTGTTTTTCTTGGCTTTATTAATGAGAGTCTCAAAGAGCAGAGAAAGGGTAGAATAAACATTAGAGTTAACATCTGGAAGGATTGTAAGACCCCAGGGTGGACAGTTGGTCGAAGGCTCTCAAGGAGAGATCCCTGCTCTAATTAGCTGGGTAAGGCTTGGAGTGAGAGGTGTAAGTGATATTCATCCATGAAAACAGATTTAAATGAACACATTTGATTTATTTATACATGTAAATGATTGTCCTGAGGGGTTTCCTGGCCAAGCCCTTCAGATGCCCCAGTCACACACTCTAAACCAATCCTTCTAAGTATGGCCCCCTACAGCAATAGTAGCAGTAGTATCTGGGAGCTTGTCAGAAATGGAGATTAATGGGGCCCAGCCCAGACCCACCAAAACAGAAACTGTGGGAGGTGGTCCAGAAGGTTAAGGTTAATCAAGTGTTCCTGCTAATTCTGATGCTCTCTTCACTTTGAGAACCACTGTCCTATCGTGTCTAAGATACTTGGAGAAGGATCTCTATTATATTCTAATACATTCCATTATGCTGACAACATGAACATCAATATTACATTGTTAGTATAATTCCCTCTTCTAAAATTATTTATTTAATTTTATTTATTATTATGTTTTTTCTAATTTGCTATAAGGCACATGTGCTCACCAGAGTGAGAGAGAGAGAAAAAGAGAGAGAGAGAGCAAATTGCCAGTTCTGGGACCATGGTCGGCTATGTGGAAATCCTGTGTCTTAACCACCACACCACTTGGTGGCCCCAGTATACTTCTTTTTTCACCATAGATACACAAACATTTTACTTTGTAACTGCAATGAATGTTAACCAGGGCCTGCTCATGATAATTATGGCCAAAGAGAGTTATTAGGCTACTCACACTTCTGAGAGCAGCATGGGTCCATGAACCTGAAGTGTTTGCATTCAACTCACTTACGTGCTATAACTGTAGGCAAGTTACCTAGACTTCCTGTGTGCAGTGTCTTTATTTGTGAATTAGGGATAATAATATCATCTAGCTGTCTTGTTTAGAGGGATTAAAGCACTTTTAACCCACTTGACCCATAGTATACTCTATATAAATTTCTGTTAAATGGAAAAAAATTTTAGGCAATGTTATTAAGTCAAAGGGGGTAGATTTTAAATGGTTTAGAGAATAACTGGGCAGGCTTGGGTGGGCTATGTGACTTCTACTGGAGCTCGTTCATGAAGGTATCACCATTCCTTCTAGTTTTTCATCTCCTAAGTGGGCTTGCTTGTGAGACTTGAAATCACTACCGTACGGCTTAAGGAGACCCATCTTTCATGAAGCTTATTAAATGGTCCTCAGAAGCACCTCTAGAGATGACAAAACCTACCAACCTCATTGATATAAAGCTGTTACAGAGGTTTTCTTTCTTTTTTAAAGTTTCATCATTTCTTCTTTTTTTAACAATTTTTTAAAAGAATGATTTTATTTAACTTTATTTATTTATTAAAATTTGACCTGAGAGAGATAGAGTGAGAGACAGAGACAGAGACAGAGAGAGAGAGAGAGAGAGAGAGAGAGAGAGAGAAAGTGAGAAAGCAAGCCGCCAGGTCCATGACTTGAGCTGTGATCGGCCATGTGGGAGTCCAGCGCCCTTAACCACCATGCCACTTGCTGGCCCTGAGTTTCATTATTTCTTCTATCAAAGAGAGTCAGAGAGAAAGAGTTGGGGGTACATGACCAACAGGATCTTCATGCTCTGATCCATCCCCAGTCTCAGCCAGCCCAGATTGCAAGCACACATGTATACCTGGTATGCTCCAGGACATAAACCCAGGATTGCTCCATGTGGATCTAGTTGCATTACAGCTGCACCACCACCTGGACCTATTACAGAGTGTTTCTTTCCAGTTGCCTTCCTTTGAGAGTAGATAAAGTTGCAGATCTTCCTTCATAGAAGATAGTTAGTTTCTTAGTTAGGTGTGGATCAACATAGGTAAAGCCAACTGTTTTTTTTCTTCTAGGAAGATTTGAACATAATCTCTTTCTAGGGAAGGACACTAACCAATAGGAAAGCGACGACTTCACTAGTGCCCTTGCAATCTGTGTCTGTTTAGAAAGGCTTATGCTCACCAGTTCCCACTTAAGGAACTTTTAGAGCTTGATTTTTTGAATATTCTAATTTAGAAGTTTCCTTAATTTGCTATATTTCCCTTTATGTCTAGAACTACATTTTTAATATCTTGGCAGATGGTGTGTGAGCACTCAGAAATTTTACACCCATAGTTTGCTTGGTATACTGATAGGGCATTCCTTCAGAGTATAATTTTTCTTCTTTTGATTATAGCATAACTGTAAGATTTTCATCAACCAATTTGGAGGAATTTGGGCATACCCTGCCCATGTTTTCACATTAAGCAATAGTTTCTAGTTCTTATTTCTTACAATTTGGTAAGTATTTCTCTTTTTCTTTCAATGAGACCTTGCACTGTTTTCAATAGTTATTTCAATAAGCGAGAATAAGCATTTAGGTTGAGAGTGTGTAAGAATAAACTTATACCAAACTATGCTCAAGGTCTCAGATGGCAATGAGTTCTGCGTAACAAAATAGAGGCTTCCTGGTTTTAAGTCAAGGTCTTTGAGAATCAGGATTTTACTTGGATCCAGGTCCAAGTTGATCAATCTACTGATAAAATGCAGTTATACTTCTTCAGTTTATTTTTATTTTTTTACAAATGTGAGCAATTAACTCTGTATAACCTCTGCTCTTAGGATCAGTCTTTTAAAAGACAAGTATTTATTAAATACTTGTTATCTGTCCAGCATTGTATTTACTTCAGTGAGAAATACAAACCATTTAAGAAATATTTTTTGTTCTGAAGATGTTTAAACTCAGATAAAAGGACAGAACTAACACACATAGAGAAATTACATGAAAAACTGTATCAGAGGAGAACATTTACCCTACCTCTGACTTTGTTGAGGAGATTTTTTTTTTTCTTTTAAATTTTGCATGAGGACACTTGTGCTCATTAGAGAGAGGGAGAATGAGAAAGTATTCCCCATGGGGAATGGACGTGCTGTAATCCCTTCACTCCCATGTCCTTCCTTTTAGGATTTTGGGCATGCACATGTACATGGCAGGCTTATTTCTTAAGCTGCTGAGTTTAGGACTCTAACCATGAAATCAGCCATATAGGAACCAACCACCTCAACCACCACACCATGGGCTGGCCCATCTTTTAGCCTCATTCACAATCTCTTTAATTTTTCAGCTAATAAACTATGTAGAGATAGCACAATTATTTTCCTATTGCAAATCACCTCATGGGACCAGAAGAAGGATTTTAGTGAACATCTCAAAGGAAAAGAAATTGAGAGAATTCCAGACTCTCATAAACTGCCACATTTGTGGAATGAAGCAAGATTATGTTCATGAACAGTCTATTTGCAAAAGGTTCTTGGAAGAGCTGCCATTTGCCCAAACCCAATAATCAAACTCATCCAGTTCTTTGGAGAAACGGACCTTTCTTCCAAAGGATACTGGTGCCTTCATGTCCTACAGACAGTAACTGAGAATCAGAATTCATGTTTGACATGGGACATAGCCTTCTGAAGGCAGCTCTTCCCCACGCTTTGCTCTGGGTCCCCCTTCTCGTAGGTCAGAGGCTGGAATGCAGTGGATGTTTTGGAAGGCCACTGACAAATCCTAGACCAAGCTTCTGTTATAAAATTTGTTTTAACTAACCCAGAGCTCTATAAAACCTTGTAGATTTGAACACAAACAAATAGAAAATGTCTATTATCTCTAAATTAACCCTCCTACTGTGTCTTCAAATGGATCTCAAATCCCCATTTACATGTTGCAACCATAAAAAACCTCTCAAAGATTATTTGAAATCTAAGCTGGTTGCAAAAGGATTGATTTCCAGCAAACATGGCAAAATGACCAAGAGGGATTCAAGACAGCATCTTACAGACTGTGGTGGTCAATAAAAGGTCATTGACTCCAGATGAGATTAAGAATTCCTTAGCACGTCATGAACATTCCTGTGCTTTACTGTTTCTTCTCTCTCCCTCCATATCTCCAATCTCTCTAAATCTCTGACCAAACAAATTACCAAGTGTTGGAAGAGGGAAGTTGGAGTCCTGCTGTGTTTATTTTGCTTTATTTGTTCTGGATTTAGAGTTAAAACCATTCAGTAGATGAACTGTATCAAGGGCTTTTCATTTCATATTGTGAAATGTGTTGTTATGCACAGTTCATTCTATTAAAAAATGAAACGTATAAATTTAAATTAAAATGCATAGTGTGGATCCCTCAGAGGGGCTTTTGAAACACCGAGGCATGAAATGTTGCACAGATTTCTTGTTAACCAGAAATTATTTTAGCAACCGACCCTTCCTGAGGCTTCGGGTAGAAGCTAGAGGGTCCTGAGCCTCTGAAGCGGTCAGGTGGGTGCATGATATTGCCCACATTTATCTCAGGTGCCAGGAACTCCACGTTGCCATCTGTCTTGAGCTTTGCCAGAAGCTACCTGTGGTTTAAAAGGCCAGAAAGGTCTGGATAACAGAGAGCTTGGGGAAATAATGTAGACATAAAATATTGCAAATTTTTGATTAACTTTCCTCTTGACACACTGCATGAGGTATTTAGCTCTTTCTCAGGTGTCGTGCTGTGGGAATGCTTTCATGATGATATTTTTAAAAGACAAAACCAATTTCCTATGGTGGACCCAGTCATAATATAGTGTCTAGAAATGCAGTTATCACTTCTTACATTTGAGCTATTTGCTTGAGCTCCAGATGAAGAAATGAACCACTGGGTATAAAGCTCTCCATAAGAGAAGGCGGAAATTGTTCACTAAAGCTTATTTTTTTCTATAGTCAAAGGAAATAAGAAAACTGAAACTGATCCATCGAGTTCAGAAAAATTCTTTCAGGCTACTTTCTAGCAATCATCTCAATGCATTGGTATTAATATGGACACCTGTCCCTTCTGTCTTCTGCACTATGTTCTCAGGAAACAGCTTTGAAAAGCTAGATGTAAAATTTGTGGCTATTCAATGAACTGTGGACCATTACAACTTTAAGTAGGAATGTGAGTGGGGAATGGAAGTAGTCTAGATAAATGAAAATGCCACAGTAAATATGTTGCATTTTTTACTTCGACCTTAAAAATAAAAGCCTAACTTATTCAATGTAATGTGAGAAAAGAAAGCAGTGAGTTTAAACTGTATTTTTCCAACAGTTTTAAAAGGTAAAATATATGCAAACTGGAGCCAGTGGGTGGCCTGATGGAACTCCCCTTGGCTGACCGTGGTTTGAGTCCCAGATTTGGTGGCTTGCTTTCTCACTTTTCCTCTTTCTCTCTCTCCCCCTTTCTCTTTTGGTGAATGATGTGCCCTACAGCAAATTAATAATAGTAATAATGATAATAAAATAAAATAAAAATAAATAATTCTTTTAAAAAAATATGAGGCCAGCTGTCTCATTACTTACTCCTTTACCTAGGCCAAACTACTTAACTCCTGTTTCCTGATTTCTTTTTTAAAGAGATTTTTGCTGTGGGGTGCATGTGCTGGCTGGAGGGACAGAGACAGAGACAGAAAGCAAGAAATCACCCCCCCCACCCCCCGGGGGGGATGTCCATGCCAAAATCCGTTCTCCAGTCTCCTCTCAGGATTTTGGGCATACACGCACATGTGTCTGGTGTGAGTTTTAAGCTGCCACGTCTGGGACTTGAACCGTGATCGACTACATTGGAGTCCAGTGACATAACCATTATGCCATCTGCTGGCCCCCTGTTTCCTTAATTCTAAAATGAAGACCTATGAGGATCCTATGACACGCCAGTGTAACCCACCAATTCCAGGCTTCGCACATTGTGAGGCTCAACATTTTTGCCATTTTATTTCTATCTCTTTTCCTTGCCCTCTTTTATTATGTCTTAATGTGACAAAGTTAAATGAGAGAAATAAGTTAAAATCAGAAATCATGCTTTCCTGTTTATTTAAAAGCAAAAAAAAAAAATCACAATATTAAAGAGATTTATCTTGATTATACCCAGAAAATAAGTTGTCCAATTATGGCAAATCATCACAAAAAAAAAAAAAAGGAAGAAAGAAAAACAAAACTTCTTTTTGCTCATATTCAAGAAGTTCTACCCTTTTCCATAGAACCTTTTCTTTCCTTCTGCATTTTCTCCAGGATAGTTTTCTTAAGTCTTCTGTGTCCTTTATTAGCTTGCATCCTACTGGCTAAGAGTACACTTAGCTTTAGGGTCTTTGGAAGAGCTGGGCCCCAGGAAATGGAGACTGAGTTTTGAAGTACCTTCTGCCTCTAACTTTCCATGGTTCCTTGGTCAGCCTCAAGTGAGTAAATTCATGCAAAAGTGCTTATCAAGGATAAAGATCTCTTCTTCCTCCTTTTTACACTCTTCTCTGGCCAGTTAAGAAAAAAGCATGACTATGTCCTTGAAGGGCTCCCAGTTTTGCTTTCTCACTTTTCCTCTTTCTCTCTCTCCCCCTTTCTCTTTTGGTGAATGATGTGCCCTACAGCAAATTAATAATAGTAATAATGATAATAAAATAAAATAAAAATAAATAATTCTTTTAAAAAAATATGAGGCCAGCTGTCTCATTACTTACTCCTTTACCTAGGCCAAACTACTTAACTCCTGTTTCCTGATTTCTTTTTTAAAGAGATTTTTGCTGTGGGGTGCATGTGCTGGCTGGAGGGACAGAGACAGAGACAGAAAGCAAGAAATCACCCCCCCCACCCCCCGGGGGGGATGTCCATGCCAAAATCCGTTCTCCAGTCTCCTCTCAGGATTTTGGGCATACACGCACATGTGTCTGGTGTGAGTTTTAAGCTGCCACGTCTGGGACTTGAACCGTGATCGACTACATTGGAGTCCAGTGACATAACCATTATGCCATCTGCTGGCCCCCTGTTTCCTTAATTCTAAAATGAAGACCTATGAGGATCCTATGACACGCCAGTGTAACCCACCAATTCCAGGCTTCGCACATTGTGAGGCTCAACATTTTTGCCATTTTATTTCTATCTCTTTTCCTTGCCCTCTTTTATTATGTCTTAATGTGACAAAGTTAAATGAGAGAAATAAGTTAAAATCAGAAATCATGCTTTCCTGTTTATTTAAAAGCAAAAAAAAAAATCACAATATTAAAGAGATTTATCTTGATTATACCCAGAAAATAAGTTGTCCAATTATGGCAAATCATCACAAAAAAAAAAAAAAGGAAGAAAGAAAAACAAAACTTCTTTTTGCTCATATTCAAGAAGTTCTACCCTTTTCCATAGAACCTTTTCTTTCCTTCTGCATTTTCTCCAGGATAGTTTTCTTAAGTCTTCTGTGTCCTTTATTAGCTTGCATCCTACTGGCTAAGAGTACACTTAGCTTTAGGGTCTTTGGAAGAGCTGGGCCCCAGGAAATGGAGACTGAGTTTTGAAGTACCTTCTGCCTCTAACTTTCCATGGTTCCTTGGTCAGCCTCAAGTGAGTAAATTCATGCAAAAGTGCTTATCAAGGATAAAGATCTCTTCTTCCTCTTTTTTACACTCTTCTCTGGCCAGTTAAGAAAAAAGCATGACTATGTCCTTGAAGGGCTCCCAGTTTTCAGCTTGGTGATAGCAGAAGAGGATTGTGTGTGTGTGTGTGTGTGTGTGTTTCAAGGTTTTCACCATAGAGCATGTGTGCTCATCAGAGAGAAACAGAAAGAGACAGTGAGAGGAAAATGAGAGCTCACCCTCCTAGAGAGAATGGCTACACCACAATCCCTTGTCTGTTCTACTTTCAGGACATTGGGCTTGCATGCACATGTGCCTGGCATGATTTTTCAAACCACCGGGTCTGAGACTCAAAACATGGTCAGCTGTGTGGGAATCCAACACCTTAACCACAATACCCTGCTGGCCTCAAGAGTTGTATTTCATGAGAATGAAAGTACAACCCATCCAACCTTTGTTCTAAACTTTTCTTACTGGGGCCAGCAGGTGGTATGGTAGTTAAGGCACTGGACTTCCACATGGCTGACTGTGGTTTGAGTCCCAGTTCTGGTGGCTTCCTTTCTCATTTTTTTTCTCTCTTTCTCTCTTTCTGTCTCTCTCTGGTGAGTGTGCATGCCCTATAGTAAATTTAAAATAGTAATAATGATCATGAATAAAATTTAAAAATTATTCAAAAAATAAACTTTTCTTACTGAACGTAAATGCAAACTGAGACAAATGTCATGTGCACCTGGACTGGCCTCAAATTGTCAACTGACGGACTTTAGGACAGACCCCAGTGAAAGTTCATGGGGAGCAGAGAAAGGTGCTGACCAGTGTCTTTGGGGCATTATTCTTTCCAGGAGGAGAGGGCCCCAGCCTGGTTTTTTTTTTTTTTTTTTTTCATTTCTGAAGGATTCAGCCTCATTAGAGCTTCTGATCCTGGAAAATCGGCAGAATTTAAACTGCCTCAATTTCTCCGAGTCAGCACTGGCTGCTGATGTGCTCCCACTCACACCTTTGGTTTCTTTTGCAATTCAGAATCTGGTTTCCCTGCTGTGGCATATGTAGTTGGCTTTGGTTATAGTGCAATAAATTCAAATAAACATTTATGAGGGTAAGTAATCATATTTTATGCAAACAAATTATTCTTCCTTAAAAGTCACTTTTTAAAAATGTATGCTGTTTCTTTTCTCAGTCAGCATATCAAGCTAATAAAAGTTATTGTATCATCAAAATTCCCTTCATGACTGTTTATTGTTCCATTTATGTTACATTTAGAAGGTTGGTCTTTATTTTGTTTCTTTCCTCCCTCCCATTAAAGTTTTATACTCTTACTACTAGTACAAAAAACATGATTAGCACACATATCACTTAATTATGGCCAACCCCCCCAAAAAAACCCCCAAAAAAAACCCTAAGATAGCTACTCCCAAGAGAAGACAGTGTCCATTAAAAATTGTGTGTAGATTCCAAATCCATGAGACATGTAGATTATTAACTCATAAGCCCTGAGATTTGTAATGAGAGTGTTTTTTGGTCAATAGATGTGATACTTTTCTGCCTACTTTGGTACCCACTTTGCTTTATATCTAAGAACATCTAGGGGGCCAACTGGTTGGATTGGTGGTTGAGGCAACAGAATCTCAATTGGCCAACAATGTGGTTTGTGTCCTGGACCTAGAGGCTTGAAATACATGCTGGGCACATGTGAGTGCCTGCCTGCCCCAAATCTCGATAGGAAGAATGGTGAAGAAAGGATTGTGGCATGATCATTGATCCTGGGGGGTGCTTTCTTACTTTCCCTCTCTTTCTCTCTCCTGTCTCTCCAGCAAGTATACACACACACTATAGCAAAAACAACCAACCAACCAACCAACCGACTGACCAACAGTAAAATGCTTAGGTCCTGCCATGGAGTTTATGCAGGATATGAAGGAAGAAAATCCTCCTCAACCCCTTTTCCTCTCCTGCCAGTGAAAGAGAGACATAATGAAATACGGATTGGTCACCTTCGTACACTTATTTGAGCAACTGCATTTGAATGCTGTAAGGTGCCTCCAGGGAAGAGAGTGGGAGATGCTTTTAATTCTAAGGGAAAGTATGGGAACAAAACATTAGAGAGAATAATGTGAGTCATTGTTGGCTACAGTCCTTCTTCAGTGTTCTGCTGGAGGGACCTTAAGCAGATAGTCAGCATTTAAGTGTCCTTTGTGGGTAGCCTATTCTATGCCATATATGCAGGTCCCTAAGGAGCTTGCTCTTTATTGGAGGGGAACATCCTAAACCATCTGAACCCATAGGGCAGAGTAGGCTCTGCGGACATTGTGGTTGTGGTAAAGGCAGCTGGTGAAAACTCATTGTTCTAAAAAGAAATCTTTGAAACCCCCTGGGAGTTTATCTTGCATTCTGTGTGAGTGATGTATGGCCTGTTTCCTTCTTGGCGATAGAATATAACTCTCCTGAGTTCTTGTTTTGGTTTTTGCTACCAGGTTCTAAAGATGATGGCATTTGACTGGGCAAAGCCTTGTGTCCCTATAGCTTAGAAGGAGGAGGAAATGTATGAGCGAGAAACAGGTATAGACTTGCTCCAGGAGTACCAGTCTCAGTTCTAGTTTGACAGCTTCCTAGCTGTGTGACTTTGAGCAGATTACTTAATTCACTGCACTTTGGTTTCTTCATCTAAAAAAGTAAGGTTGTTGGGGCTGGCGGGTGGCATGGTCATTGTGACTCTCACATGTCTGACTACAGTTCAAGTCCTGGACCTGGTGGTTTGCTTTTTCACTTTCCCTCTCTGTCTCTTTCTGGTCAAATTAAAATAATAGTAATAATTTTAAGAATTAGATGAAAAATTCTTTAAAAAATGGGTTAATGTCACCCATTTCTTTGAGGTTACTGTGAGAATTAAAGAAGAAAACACATATAAAATAGCTATCGCAGTACTTGGAATAAAATAGGTACTCAAAAAATAGTAGCTTTATTATTTTTATTATGGTGACTTCCCATCATAGTAATTCTAACATAAAACAGTTAAACTGATTTGCATGTACTACTTAGATATGCAGTTTGCTCTGGTTATTTAAATCCATTTTTATTCTATATTCAGTTTGAAGTATAGTTCATGTCATGAATATTACTTCCAGTCTTTAAACTAGAAGCACTCAGAAAATTATTGCCAGCAATGTATAAAAATTATAGTATTTTTCACTTAGCATTTAAAAAAATAACCAGTCATACTTATAAATACCTAAGTATAACATTTCCCCTTCTAGTGAAGGGAAAATATTTTTCATTTATTGCAATTCTACCTCTGAAAATAAACACTGCAATGTAAACATACCAGTAAGGCTGTTGTGAGCTTAAAAATCAGTGAAAATAAATTTAACTTCAGGGAATGATAGCAAATGTGTATTTACAAACTGCTGTGTGAGAAGAGGTGTTGAGAAGTAACTAGTCAAAATGGGGTGCCGAATCAAATTCTGGCTAAAAACATTCATCATCATCATTATCATTATCAAGTTTGCCTGGCTTAATAGATCATAATTTGTCTTCAGCCTCCAAGAAATAAGGGTTCATTCTACAAAAATATCATGGGTCTTCAAATTCAAATAGATTTTCTGGCCCAGCTGTCAGTTGGTTACATCAATCCTGTGAGAAGCTGCATCCAATTCCTGTGAGACCCACAGTTTCTGGTGTTGATGCCAGGAAGAGTACCTCTTTACCTGCGTGGTTGCTGCCCCTTCCTCCCCAACTGGTCACTGTTCCTGAGGCCACTCTTCCCTCTGCAGTTTCCATCAACCACCTTTCCTCCTCTCTGTCGACCCTCCCTAGAACTGCTCTTTGTGAGTGCAGCCTCATATTCTTCATTTTGCTGAACTACGTTCTCCTTACAGCTCTATGCGCTTCCTAAGTCTCTGGGTTCTTTGTACCCCTCCCTGGTGGCCACTGCAGTCGTCTTCTGAGTGGCCTCTCACCTTGTCCTTGGCTTTCTCCACCTTTCACAGGTCTAGGTCTCTTCCCCATAAAGGAGCTCCTTTGGTTGAACTTGTCACTAGATGAATTGATGCTGTTCTAAACCTTTCCATGGTCAAGTGACTCCAAGCAATAAAGAAACCTATAGAGAAAAGTTTTTTTTTTTCTTTTTTCCCTTTTTCTTTACTTCTGTCTTTTTCTCTCTCTCTTGAATTACTCTTTTTCCATGTCCTCAGATAGTATCTGCTCTAAGATATTACCTGCATTGTGGACCAGATAATATCTCATGTGTTGTATGTGTATTATTAAAGAATCTATTTTTCTACCTATAGTGGGAAGAAAAGTCTGTCATTGTAAATAGTGTTTGCTTTAGGAGAATGTGTTCAAACTAGAGTTTGAGATCCATTAATGGGTTATCAAATAAACTTAATAGGTTACAGCCAACTATGATAGTATTTTTTCACTATAAAATGAAGTAGAATAGAAAAGAATCAGAATTTTAGTAAATATAAGATCTCTCTATTTCTCTGTCATATATATACATATTTTTTTTTAAGAGGTTTTTGCTATAGGGCGTGTGCGCTCACCAGAAAGAGAGAGACAGAGAGACAGAAAGTGAGAAATCATCCCCCCAGGGGGATGGCCATGCTGCAATCCCTTCTCCTCCATTCTCCTCTTGAGATCTTGGACATGCACGCATATGTGCCCAGTGTGAGTTTAAGCCACTGTGTCTGGGACTCGAACCATGGTCAGCTACTTGGGAATCAAGTGACATAGCCATTACGCTAACTGTTGGTCCCTCTCTGTCATATTTTTATATGTTTATTTTGGGTTGCAATACAAATGTATTACTTTTTAAAAAAGAATTAGGGTGAGAGAGAGAGAGAGAGAGAGAGAAAGTAAGAAAAGAATCCACCAGGTCCAGGACTTGAACCATGGTTGGCCATGTGGGAATCAAGCACCTTAACCACCACACCACCTGTACATTGTGTTTCTTATTGAAGTTCCCAACCCAGAAAGTTTGAAAGCCACCACCTAGTAGAATTAGAGCAGAATTCCACCCAGGAAGAACATCCTTCTTTTACTTTAAATATTTAAATACCTCCTTGAGGAGGATTTATAGAAATCTTGATTCTTCTGCTTACTCCCCCACTCAGCTCCATATCAACCACTACAGACTCTATTTGGGGTGGGGCTCTTAAAAGAGAAAAGTTATTTTCATAATAGAGTTACCACTGCCACTGCCTCTCTCTCAGCTACTCTCTGGGTGAGAAAATCCAGGGTTTGGGGATTTGGAGGATAGATGAATAGAAAAACAGGCAGACATGTAAACAAAGTTGGTACCATGTAGATAGGGAACAAGGAAAATTCAGATAGTGAGAGTCTTTAAGGAGTCGGGTGTGGGGTAGGGGAGAAGGGTGGCAGTAAGGGAGATGTGAGGGAGTTCTTGAGAAACTTTGGCACATGGGTACATAATAGCTGGTTTTAAGTTATGTATCCCACGCTGTACTCCATTTCTTCCAAATCGCCACACAAATATTTACTTCACACACAGCCTTGTGTTTGTGGTATTCTGCAGAAAGAGGGCAAAAGGTAGTAGTCCCAGAACCTCTGAAGTTGAGCTGACAGTGCCAGTTAGGAACCAGAGAGTAGCCATAAAGCAGGATTAACCTAGGTGTGGAATCTAGATAAACCCCTTTCCCTCAAATACACCTACTGGAAAAGGTAAGAAGGATAAATTCTGATATTTTGTGGCATCGATGTTCTAACCACAGATCATCAGGAGCACTTATTATAGGGTTGTCAGAATCAAAATGGAGTCATTTATATCAACTTGTGTTAAACATTGACTAATCTGAACTGGGGAAGGCCATGGGGGTGTGTTTTTTCATGCAAATATGCCTGGTAATGAGAACTGGCACAAGGATTCTACCAGAATCAGAACCTTACACAAAGACCACTGCAACCTTATACAAGAAGTACTTCTACAAGGACATCTGTCAAGAAAGTACCTGTCAAACATTGGACTGATGCCACACTTGTTATTGGTCCTAGAGCCAAAAATAATAGTTCCAAATCAATTTATGTAGTCTCACCTCATCCCCCCCACCCCCCAAAGCCCTTGTTTCCCCTTACCTCCCTGAATATGGCCATAGTTTACTATGGTAAGTATATTTCTCACTGCAATGCCTGTTTGCAAATAAATACCATTTTTCTTTGTCCTTGTCTGTTATTTAGAGGTTGATGGTATGTCATTGAACAAGTAGGGTCTGTTACATATTGCAGCTGCAGCGAGGGGAAACTCCTACTGTGGAGAACACACCTCAGTGGGATGTGTTTGAAAGGACTTATAGGGCTTGTGTTGGGTGAGTTCAAGGGAGGTTTTAAGGAAACAAGGATTTGTCTGATTAAAAGCTGTCAGGAAGCGGGGGTAATTCTATGACTGGATAGCAACCATCTTTTCCTAGGGAGGACAGACTACATTAAGGCTGAAGCAGTGACTTGTAAAGAAGCAGCAATTACCCATTTTAGCCAGAAGAGGGGACTGTTTGGTATTTTGTGGGTTTGGGTAATGTTCACATTCACATGTTTGACGTGGTCTTGTCTTTATGTTGATCCATCATGGCTAAAGAGTGGCCTTGTCTGATGCTGAGGGTCCATAAAATGGTTTATGTTTGACAGTAAGAATACCAATACCACCAGTGTGGAAGACAGCTCCTGGCAACACTGAGGTCTGTCAGATCCCAGATAGAAGTGTCAGCTGTCTCTTTGTCATGAGTATTGTTATTTCAATCATTTTACCCAAATATTAAAAGATAGAGTGAATTCATGGAGTGATAAGATTGGGGTCATCGAGACTACGAACACATTTACATGTGATTATGTGTGATACAGTTTATACATCTAAAGGTTTCCTAGATAATCGTTTAATATATATTGACACGTATGTTAAGTACTAAAGTGTTCTCTTTGCAAAGAGTGAAAATTTACATCTTCCCCATTAATTGAGACTTCCACAATCTCTCTTGTGAATTCCTTTCACTACTTTCCTATTTGTAAATTAACAGATTGTGAAGCGAGGCACCTAACTTAAAATTTTCTAGGATAGTTTGAGTGACAAGGTTAGATGATGGATGGAATTGATTATCTTCATAAATTAAATGTGATCTTGTGGATACGGAGTTGCAACACTCTTCATGTACTAAAAGCCAGAAGTCCTGCGAAGGTCTGAAACTGGCTGTTTCCATGAGGCAGCAGGGTGGGCTGCACAATGGTTCTGGCATATAACGTCATGCAGCTAACTTCAGCTGAGCACCGTTTGAAAGACAGCCAGCTGGGCTTCAAAGGGACACTTAGAACGATGATGAATCATTGCACACCAGAGTGGGTTCATTCCATAATATCACTGAGAAATCATTTATAATAATGGTGAATTATACAACACAAAAATACGCTGACTTTAATTCCAGTGCCATATGGCTTTAGGTTTACTTTTATGCCTTGGGGGAATGGGATAGGGTGGTTTAATTTTTTTTTTTTTTTTTTTGCATGGAGAAGATGATAAAAGCATGGTGCTATTTTATTAGGAGAATAGAAATCTCAGTAAAATATAGACCTATTTTATTTTTTGGGGGGGGGGGATAGGGGGGTTTAATTTTTTTTTTTTTTTTTTTTTTTGCATGGAGAAGATGATAAAAGCATGGTGCTATTTTATTAGGAGAATAGAAATCTCAGTAAAATATAGACCTAGGACAGAACATAAAGATGGAGGGGGGTATAGCAAATGTGAGATGACTTTTATTATTGTGCAGTTAATGAGAGCTGTGGGATATTTATGGCTTCTTTTTGTGGCTTCTGAGGTGATGAGTGACTTCAGAATGCTCAGACTCTATTCTGAGGCTGTAGCGTCAGTGCAAACCTGTCTCTGGGTAATTGGACTAGTGGGCATGGGAGGTGTAAGTCTGGGTCAGAACCTTGCTGCATCAATGGCTGAGTCGAATGGTGATCTTTCCAGTAATAGCTAATATTTTCTAAGCACTTATAGCATGTCAGGTACTGGGCTGAGGATTTTTATACATGATCTGAATTAATCCTCATGACAAACCATTTTACAGGATGGGTACATTGAGTTTTTGAGAAGGTAAAACTTGTCCAAAGTCAAACAGCTAGTAAATAAAAGACTTCAACTGATGTAGATAGAAGAGAAAATGAGAATATATAGCATTTGGATACCAAAAAGTGTTTTAGAAGGAGAAACATCGGTTTAGATTTCTTAGTCCAGTTAAGACAGCAAATATTCACCCACCTTCCACCATGCAAGGTGCAGTGCCAGGAACAGAACCCCTACTGCTCTATAAACAAGTCACCTACATGAACGAGGGAGCACAGAAGAGCCCCGCTGAAGAGCTGGTATGGCCTATAGCATAGAACAACATAGAGCGCATATTAGTAGTGATTACTACAGGGAAAGTGATGGGCTCCAAGGAAGACACTTGCGGAAAAAATTCCGTTTTTTTCTATACACTTCATGATTAAAAGTGCTATCTATTCATCCCTGCAAATAAGATTATGGTCCCTGTTTTTTAGAAAAGACCTCTGAGGTTGAAAGGTGTCACCCAATTAGCTGTTCCATCTAAGCATCGGACTCATTTCAGCTCGCCACAGTGAAGTGATTTTAACAGTTGTCCTTCTCTGAAACTTTCCCATTCTAGCCAAATGCCCATTCCCGTGTCACTTGTAAACCCTGGACCAGCCAGGTGCTGGGATAGATACCCTCAAAGTCCAGTGATCAGTGGTCGTGCATCTCTCTGCTGGTGTCTGGCTGGTGACAGTGTTCAGATTCTTGGCATGAGCTCCTAGTTCTTGTTGTCTGCCTTCCTGACTGGTATCTGCCACCCTCTGACCTATGAAACCAGTACATTGATTAAATCTTGCTTGCCTCCTGTTTTTTGACCCCTGGTCTGCATTCTTAGATATTTTGCCCAATCTAGGATTTTCCCCAGGTTCTGGGCCCTGAGCTTTATTCTCTCTTAGTTGTCCAGGTTTGAGTCACCCAGTTAGCCTTATTTTTTATTTACTTATTTATTTTTTCCCAGTTTTTGCTGTAGGCCATATGCACTTGCCAGAGAGAGACAGAAAGAAGGAAAGTAGGAAACCACCCCTGACTAGGGATGGCCACACCACAATCTCTTCTCCTTGATTCACCTATTAGGATTTTGGGCACATGGGCACATGCACCCAGAATGTCCTTAAGCCACTGAGTCCGGTTCTTGAACCATGCAGTTGGCCATAAGGAATCCAGCGCCTCCATGCCACCGACTGGCCCATCCTTACATTTCTTTATTAAAAAAATGATTTATTTAATTTTATGTATTATTATTATTATTTTAAATTTGCTATAGGGCATGTGTGCTAATCAAAGATAGATAGATAGATAGATAGATAGATAGATAGATAGATAGATAGATAGAGATTGATTGATTGATTGAGAGAGAGAGAGAAAGCAACCACAGGGTCCAGGACTTGAACAGTGGTTGACCATGTGGGAACACAACATCTTAACCTCCACATCACCTTCTGGCACAACCTTATATTATTTATAATATAAAATATAAAATTTTGGTTTGCTAATTTAAAGTTGTATTAAAATGTTGAATATGCTTTTAAAATTACTTGTAGTCTCTGCCACTAGATCTGGTGATACCCTTGATATGCCCCATCCGAGATTTTACATTGGAATCATTACAATCCTCCAGGATGGTTCTGAATCCTGATGCCCTTTTTAATCCCATGGGGAGCTTAAGGTATGTCTGGACCTCACTCTAGAGACTGATTTAGCTGCCCAGGTAACCACAGGTAACTCTGTGGGGAGCCAGGATTGGAGACCACTGAGCTCAACCATCAGCATTTTTAATGTTAGGTGAGGGCATTAGATTTGCCAACTATATAGCAAATAAAAATGAAAGATGCCAAATTGTATTTGATTTTCAGAAAATGAACTTTTTTTAGTATAAATATGAGAAGTGTTTGGAAAATTTATAGAAAATATATATTATGAAAAAAATACATGATTCATTATTTTGGGACACCAAAATAAAATAGTACTGTACTTTAATTTTCAACAAACTTTTTTTTTTGAAGGTTTTTACTATAGGGCGTGTGCACTCGCCAGACAGACAGAGAGACAGAGAGACAGAAAGTGAGGAATCGTCCCCTGGGGGGGGATGGCCACGCCGCAATCCCTTCTCCTCCATTCTCCTCTTGGGATCTTGGGCACGCACACACACGCGCCCGGCATGAGTTTAAGTCACCTGGTCCGAGACTTGCACCATGGTTGACTATGTGGGAGTCCAGCGACATAGCCATTACACTAACTGCTGGTCCCATTTTTTAACAAACTTTTTGAAGTACCTCCATCTTTATACTTAAAATTACTAGTGAAATATTTGGGACATATTTTTACTAAATTTTTTTGTTGTTTATCTGAAATTCAAATTTAACTGCGAATCAACTTTATTTGTTAACCACACATTTAGGGAGAATTTCCATTCTTTAGAGAATTTTTTCTGATTTAATTGTGTGCAAACAAATACTGTTCTTTGTGCTCATGCTCCATTGAAAAGACATTTGAAATCAAAATTGCATGATTACACCCTCCAGATATTTCTATAAGCAAAAACCTTATCCATTAAAAGAAGTGTCATTTCAGCTCTCAGTGGATTCCTACCTGTCTGATGTTCTGATCGGTGGCTTTCCAGGTATGTTTATAATCATATCATTATGCTAATTTCCTCTTTGAAATAAGTTGTTCCATAAGCTAATCTTACTGGCTTGAGACAAGAGATGTTTCTAAAGAACTGTTTAGAAGAACCCTAGGAGGAGCAGGAACGAAGTGTCCTAGCGGAAGGGGCAGGATGTTCTGGGATGTGGATTTAGCACATGTTGTATGGGCTTTGGCAAATGGAAGTAAAGTGACTGTGAACCAAGGTATCATCAATAATGCATTGCTATTTTGAAGATGTTAGAGGTAACTAAGTGTTTACAAAGTTTGTGACAGTTCTGACATTTTAATGGACCCTTAAATGGAGTGAAATATTAAAAAGCATACTTCAGATGAGGTCATGGACTCTGTAAATTTAGGGATCAATAGAAATAGCCCCTGGTACCAATATGGCAAAAGCTGTGCCAGTAATTGGTACTGTCAGGTTATTGAATTAAGATGGAACGATGAGAACCAGTTTCTCCTCCTTACTGCCCACCCCCTCACCACCCACCCTCCTCCAACATACATGAAGACCAGATATGATGACAAAGGATATGACTTTGGAAGTCTTATCTTTTCCAGTTCCTATTTGGAAAATACACACATGTGGATCTTCAACTAAGTTACACAAAAATAATAATAAGAAAAACAAAAATAAGCAGAAAACCAAAAATAACAAGAAGTTATATTATCTATCTTTTCCTTAATGATCTGATTGTCTGTTTTGCTGCAAACTTTGCTGTAGATGTTATTGTTTATCATCTAACTGTATACCTCTGGATAACTTCAAACATTTTATCAACTAGTGTCTTAAAACTTACAAAGAGGTCCAGTCATGGTGGCACAGGTAGTACTCAGAGTATCTCTGTAGAATCCTTATGGTTCTATAGAGCTCATTTTGAAAACCATTGGTATAGATGAACCATTTAATTTATTTGAACTTTTCACTTTGGCTTAGATTGTTTAAATATTATTTAGGATGCCCATCAGTAGGGCTAACCCTTGTTTCTCTATGAAAGGGTCTGTGTGGAACCTGGCAGCTTAATGCTCTTACTACCAAAATCTTGTTAGCAGAGTGCTCCGTTCTTAAATATATTTTGGCTGATGAAGAGGTGTCCAGTTCTTCATTTAATGACAATGGAAAATAGTGCTTGTCATTCATAGCAACTCATCCCCTTGAAAGTTACAAAGTTCTGAGAACTATGTTTTATAACAGAGAGAGAAGGCAAAGAGCCCTGAGCAAAAAGGCATTTTGGAATGTGAAGGAAAAACAGTTTGCAAGGCTCTTGGGGGCAGTCAAAGCCTGGTCTTCTGCTAACAGGGAGGCTCACAGAATATACTCTCCTAAATGTGCTCTGGATTTTGACCACTTGCAATTTAGATCCAGGCACTTAAACCTGTACCATCATTTCTAAATGGTGTGAGAGAAATAAATGAGCAGGAGAAAAATATCAAAGTTTTAAAATTTAAGATGCTTGTGGCTGAGAATAACAGAGAAGATATCTAAAGGCAGTTTAAGAATAGGACTATATATTCTCTCACAGAGCTTGTTCTTAGATAGGGAGGGCAATTCTAAAGTTGGCTAATTTCATAGCACAAGAAAATTGTCTAGGGTCCAAGCCTTGCTATTTTTCTGCTCACCCACTTTTATCATGTGTACTCTGACTTGTCCTCTCACAGTTAAAAGATTTCTGGCATGTTCTAATCACATGTGCCTTGCCATTTTGATGGAGGAGAGATATTTCCTTCCATTGGTCTCTTTCTGTCGAGTGAGAAAACCATTCCCAAAGGCCTCTAGCAGATTTCTTTTCATAGTCATTAGTTAATGTGGTGAGACAAATCAAGCTTAAACCAGTCACAGAAATGGGAAATATTTGGCTTGAGCCAGTCATGATTCACCCTTTAAGGGTAGGAAGGAGCCCCCAGAAGGCATGTGTCCTATAGCAAAAACTACAAACAAAAACACACCAAGTTACCATGGATGATGATGATGATGATTTTTATTTGGATAGGTTTTGCTATAGGGCATGTGTGCTCACCAGAAAGACAGAGACAAAGAGACAGAAAGCGAGAAATCACCCTCCGGGGGTATGGCCACACCACAGTCCCTTCTCCTCCATTCTCCTCTCTGGATCTTGGACACACACACACACACACACACACACACACACACACACACACACATATGCCCAGCATGAGTTCAAGCCACTGGGTTGGGAACTGAAACTGTGGTCGACTACGTGGGAGTCCAGTGACAGTCATTACTCCAACAGCTGGTTCCACCATGAGCTATTTTTAATTAAAAAAAAAAGAACAAAGTTTTAAAAATACATTTTTATAGTATAGAACAACAACAAAAGAAGTCCAGATGAATTTGAGGTAAATACAAGTAAAACAAAACACTTCTTTATAAATTCTAGAGACACTTGAAGAAAAATAGAAGTTCAGATCAGAGGAAGAATCTTTATTGTCTTAGCTTTACAGTAATAAAAAACTTCTACAAACTGCAGAGAGACAGGAACCTGAGGGTAGCCACATCAAGACCCTGGTGGGGTTGCTATCTCGTTCTTCAACTCATGAAATAAATAAATAATTTAAAAATATTAACTATGGAGAAATTATAATAAGGAAAATGTTTATGATATAAAAGGGAAAATAACAAATTAGAATTGTATTATGATGTTTTCATCATATTTACATGTGGGAGAGAATATGCAAAGATGGTGTATCAGGATGATGGTTGGTAATGTCTTAATTGTATAAAATATTTCTTTAATGTAGATGAATTTGGTATTTCTTCTTTTTCCGTAAAATTTTTTTGCTATAGAGCACTTGTGCTCACCAGACACTGATAGAGAGTGAGAGAGAGAAAGTGAGAAAGCACTCCCCAAGGAGGAAGAGCTACTTCACAATTCCCTCTCCTTAATTCTCCACTTGGGATCCTGGGCATGTATGTATCTATGCCCATCATGATTTTCAAGCTGTTGGGTCTGGCACTCAGACTGTGAAATTGGTCATGTGAGATCCGATTGCTGTAACCTCCACGCCATCTGCTGACCCAGTTATCTATTCTTATGCAATAAATTATCCTCAAATATAGCAGCTTACAACAATGAACATTTATTACCTCAAAGTTTCTTTTTTAAATGTTTATTTATTTATTTATTTTTGTATTATATTTAATCACATATATCTTTACAGTGTACAACATTTCTTTTTCTAGCATGATTACCATGCATATCAGTCAAGATAAAGACATCACTATACACACATCATCATCATCAAGAAATAGCTTTTTATTTTTTTGTCAAGTAAACATACCTTTTTTCCCCCTTTGCTTGCCCTGTTTCCCTCTCTCCCTCCTCCATTAGCCACCCCCATATAACCTCTACCCTTGCTATCTCTAGTATCTCCCATTGCCCTCCCTGCTACTACTATACCTTCCAAACTTTCAGCTTCTACCATAGAGCACAGATAATCGGTATATATTGAGTGGGGACAAAGTTCTTTCATAGTCTGACTTGTTTAACTTAGCATTTTTTTCATATTCATCCACTTTGTATCAAATGTCAGAGATTCTTTTTTTTTTTTTTAATGGCTGAGTAGTAGTATTCCATAGAGTACATATGCCACATTTTTTCAGTCCCATCATATATTATTGGATATTTGGGTTGATTCCATGTCATAACAATTGTAAATAATGCTGCAAACAAACATAGATGTGCAAATGTTCTTCTGATTGAGAGTTTTGATATCCTTTTCATAAATACCTAAAAGTGGAGTTTCTGGGTGGTATGGTAGTTCTATTTGTAGGTTTCTAAGGAATCTCCACATTATTCTCCAAAGTGATTGTACTAGTTTGCATTCCCATCAACAGGGTAGGAGAGTTCCCTTTTCACCACAGCCTCTCCAGCACTTATTATTATTTATTTTCTTAATTTTAGTTATTCTGACTGGGGATGAGTGGTATCTCTTTGTGATAAGAGATGTCGAGTATGTTTTTATATGCTTTTGGACTGTTTGTATGTCTTATTCAGAGAATTGTCTGTACAGCTCATTTTCCCATATTTTAATTGGATTGATTTTTTTTTTTTTTTTTTTTTTTTTGTGGGTAAGCTGCTTGAGTTCCCTGTGTATTCTGGTTATCAGTCCCTTATCTGAGACATAATTTGCAAATACATTCTCCCACTCTGAAGGTTTTCTTCTCACTCCATTTATTGTTTCTTTTGCTCTATAGAAGCTTCTCAGCCTAATATAATCCCATTTGACTATTTTGGAGACTATTGCTTGTGCTTTGGAGGTCTTCTTTAAGAAGTCTTTGCCTTCCTAAGGTCTCTAAGAATTTTTCCTGTGTTTCCACCAGTATTTTTATAATTTGAAGTTTTATGTTTAGATTCTCAATTCATTTTGAGTTAATTTTTGTTAGTGGTGAGAGATAAGGATCTAGTTTCATTCTTCTGCAGGTAGATATACAGTTCTCTCAATACCATTTGCTGAAGAGATTTTCTGACCCCCCCAGATTTTCTTGTGCCCTTCATCAAGGATCAGTTGGCTGTATGATTTGGGGTTTATTTGAGGGTTCTCAATTCTGTTCCATTGGTCTACCTATCTGTTTTGTACCAATACCATGCTGTTTTAATTACCATAGCTTTGTATTATGTTTTGAAGTTGGGAAGTGAGATGTCTCCTACTTTATTCCCCTTCCACAGTATTACTTTGGCAATATGGAGCCTTTTATGCTTCCAGACAAATTTTATGATTGTTTTTCTATTTCTGTGAAGAATATCTCTGGTAATTTGATTGAGATTACATTGAATTTGTAGATTAATTTGGGTTGGATTGTCATCTTGATTGTACTAAGTCTTTTAACCCAGAAACATGAGATGTTTTTCTACTTTTTTTGTATCATTTTTAATTTCTTTTTCTAGTGTTTCATAGTTCTTATAGAGATCTTTGATGTCATTGGTAAGGTTTATTCCTAGATATCTTATTGATTTTGTGGTATTGTAAATGGAATTCCTTTCTTTAATTCTGCCTCAGTCCATTGATGGTGTATAAAAATAGTATAGATTTTTATGTTAATTTTGTATACTGCCACTTTACTATACTCGTTTATCACATCCAGGAGTTTTTTCATGGATATTTTTGAATTTTCTATGTATAGCATTATATCATCTGCAAATAGAGATAGTTTTACTTCTTCTTTTCCCATTTGGATGACTTTTATTTGACTTGCTTGTCTAAATGCATTGGCTAGAACTTCCAGTACTATGTTAAAAAGGAGTAGAGAAAGCAGGCAGCCTTGTTTTCTTCTGGTTTGTAGTGGAAAGGCTTTCAACTTTTCCCCATTCAGTATGATGTTAGCTATGAGTTTTTCATAGATGGTTTTTTTTTTGTATTAAAGAATGTCCCTTCTATGTCAATTTTGCTGAGAGTCTTAATCATGAAGGGTTGTATTTTTTTTTTTTTGAGAGATTTTTGCTATAGGGCACGTGTGCTCGCCAGACAGACAGAGAGAGACAGAGAGACAGAAAGCAAGAAATCACCCCCCAGGGGGGATGGCCATGCAGCAATCCCTTCTCCTCCATTCTCCTCTCAGGATCTTGGGCATGCACGCACACGCGCCCGGTGTGAGTTTTAAGCCACCGGGTCCAGGACGCGAACCGCGGTTGACTACGTGGGAGTCCAGTGACATAGCCATTACGCTAACTGCTGGTCCCCCGGAATGCTGTATTTTATCGAATGCTTTTTCCTGCATCAATTGATATGATCATATGGTTTTTATCTTTCCTTTTGTTAATGTGATGTATTTATTGTTTTGTGTATGTTGAACCATACTTGCATCCCTGGTATAAATCCTACTTGGTCATGGTGTATAATCTTTTTAATACGTTGTTGAATACGATTTGCTAGTATCATGTTGAGTATTTTTACATCCTTATTCATCAGGGATATGGGCCTGAAGTTGGTGTTGTTTTTATTTATTTATTTATTTTTCATGTCCTTGTCTGTCTTTGGAATTAAGACAAGGGAGGCATCATAGAATGAATTTGGGAGAGTTCCTTCCTTGTGAATTTTTAGAAGTAGTTTTTTTTTGTTTGTTTCATTAATTAATTAATTTATTTATTAATTAATTTTTAATTTTTAAAATTCATTCAATCACATTATTTAGCTTACAAAGTGAACATTTCAATATGTGAACATTTTTGCCCTGTCCAGTTGATCAAAATATCTTCAACCAATAACACCACACCTCCCCATCCCGTCAATGCTCTGCTTCCATATCCCTCCTCCATATCCCTCCTCCCTCATTAGGCCCTACTCCTCCACACACACCACATCTGGCATTCACACCCTTCTCTTGTGTTTGTACAACATTTAGTCTATCAGTTTCAGTCAGAGAGTGCAGACACTCGGTATATATGAAGTGGGGACATACAATGTCTTTCCTTCATAGCCTGGCTTGCTTCACTCGGGCAGTAAATCTTCCATATTCTTCCACTTTCTGTCAAAAGCCAGGGTTTTGTAGAAGTAGTTTAAGGAGAGTTAAGGTTAATTCTTCTTTAAAAGTTTTGAAGAATTTGGAAGTCAAGCCATCAGGATCTGGGCTCTTCCTAGTTAGGAGATTGTCTATTACTGATTCAATATCATTGCTTGTTATGGATCTATTTAGACTCTCTGTTTCTTCCTGGTTCAATCTTGGTAAGTTATATGTGTCTAGAAACTTGTCCATGTCATCCAGATTTTTTTTTTTTTTGACATAGAGTTGCTCATAGTACTTCTCTGATGATATTTTGTATTTCTGTTATATCTGTTGTAGTAATACCTGTTTCTGTAATACCTGTTTCCTTGCTAGTTCGATTTATCTGGTTCCTTCCTCCGTTCTTCTTGATTAATCTAGCTAATGGTGTGTCAATTTCATTTATCTTCTCAAAGAACAAGTTTCTGATTTCATTTATAGTCTGTATAGTTCTTTTAGTCTCCATTTTATTTATTTCTGCTTGAATCTTTATCATTTCTTCTTCTCTGGAAGTTTTTGTTGTTGTTGTTTTTGTAGTTCCATAAGTTGTGTTGTTAGGTTGTTTATTTGCCACCTTTTTTCTTTTTTCATGTGGGCACTAATTGCTATGAACCTCCCTCTTTCCTCTTATAACTGCTTTTGTTGTGTCCCATAGGTGATAAAAACTCGTTTGTTTATTATCATTAGTTTCTATCAACTTTTTAATTTCAGTCTTAATTTCTTCTATAGTCTTAAAGTCTTTTAGGAGCAGGTTGTTTAGTTTCAATGTGCTTGTCCATTCTCGATGGTTCTTTCTGTAGTTGATTTCAAGTTTGATTCCATCATGGACCAAAAAGATGCTAGGTGTAGTTTCTATACCTTTGAATTTGTAAAGGCTTGTTTTGTGTCCTACCATGACACAATCTTGATCATGATCAATCTTCAAAAATGTTCCTTGTGGGGGGTGAAAAAAATGTGTATTTTGTGGTAATTGGGTTAAATATTCTATAGATGTCTGTTAAGTCCATTTCATGTATGGTATAATTTAGATCTTTTATCTTTTTGTTTGATTTTTTGTTTAGATATGTCCAGAGGAGTCAGTAGGGTGTTGAGATCCCCTACAATTATTGTCTTATAGTCTATCTCTCCCTTGAGTTCTAGCAGTCTTTTTGATGTTGTTAGGTGCTCCAATGTTGAGTGCATAGATATTTACAAGTGTTATATCTTCTTGGTGAACAAGTCCTTTTAGTACTATATAATGTACTTCTTTGTCTCTTACATTTTTTCATCTTAATGTCTATTTTGTCTGATATCAGTATCACTACTTCAGCCTTTTTTTTAATTTATATTATCATCATAATCTTCTTTATATTACATTGGATTACATATAACTTTACATTGACTTCCATTGTTTTTTCAAAAGGGAATGCCATGCATGTCGGTCAATACAGAGACATCAATCTCCCCGCTTTATCATTCAATGTCTTTTCCATGCATTTCCCAATAATTATTATTATTATAATTTTTTTAAAAACAGTCA
>NW_006160142.1:5218792-5235010 GCF_000334495.1 Tupaia belangeri chinensis | reverse complement strand
GCGCAGGGGGCGTGGCCCCTGGCGGTGGGCCCCCACCGGAGCGGGGGCCAGGCCATCCTGGCGCGGCTGCGCTGGGGGCATGAGCCCCCGGGCCGAGGGGCCCCCACCAGAGCGGGCGCTGGGCCGTTGCCGGCGCGGGGCTGCGCAGGGGGCATCTACTTCAGCCTTTTTTTGGTTTCCATTTGCATGGAATATCTTTATCTAGCCCTTCACTTTCAGTCTATGTATGTCCTTTTCAGTGAGGTGTGTTTCTTGTAAGCAGCATATAGATGGCTTCTGCTTTTGTATCCATTCAGATAGTTTGTGTTTTTTTAATCAGAAAATTTAACCCATTAACAGTCAATGTTATTGTTGATATTTGTGAATTTATCCCTGTCATTTTGTTAGCCATTTTCTCAACTGTTTTCTGTTCTCCTATTCCTGTGTATTTCTCTTTAGTTATCCTGATAAAACATTGCCCTCAGTACTTCCTGTAGAGCTGATCTTTCATTGGTGAATTCTTTCATTTTTTAAAAAGAATTAATTAATGAATTAATTAACTTTTAATTTGATGAGAGAGAGAGAGAGAGGGAGGGAGAGAGGGAGGGAGGGAGGGAGGGAGGGAGAGAGAGGGAGAGAGGGGAGAGAGAGAGAGAGAGAGAGAGAAAGCTGCCAGGTCCAGGACTCAAACCACACTTGGCCATGTGGGGTTCCCGCCCACCCAACCACCACGCCATCTGCCAGCCCTGAATTCTTTTGTCTTTTGTTTATCTGAGAATACTGTTATTTGTTCTTCCCATTTGAAGGAAAATCTTGCTGGATATAGTATTCTTGGTTGAAATTATTTATCTTTTCATATTTCAAACACGTCTTCCCATTTCTTCCTTGCCTACATTATTTCAGTTGAGAGGTTGGACGTTAGCCTAATGGGATAGCCTTTATAAGTAACTTGATATTTCTCCATTGCCATTTTTAGAATCTTGTCTTTGTCTTTAATTTTTACCAATCTGGCTATGTGCTGGGGTGGGGGTGGGAGAGAAGATCTTTTTGTGTTGATTCTATTTGTGGCCCTTTATATTTCTTAGGTATGAATTTCTCCATGTTTCTCTATATTTGAAAAATTTTCAGATAGTATTTTATGAAAGATGTTTTCTGTGCCTTTAGTAGAGTCTTCACCTTCTGGAATTCCCATTATATGGCTATTTGGACGTTTCATGTTGTCTAGAAGTTCCCATATGCTGTCCTTGTTTTTTTTTTTTTTTGGTTGTTTTTTCCTTCTTTTTAGTGAGCTAGTCTATGCTGGAGACTTTGTCTTTGAGGTCAGAAATTCTTTCTTTTGCATGGTCCAATCTGCTGTTAATGCTTTATAGGGAGATTTTAATTTCTTGAGTTCTTCATTTCTAGAAGTTCTGTTTGATTCTTTCTTAGGGTGTCTGTTTCTTTATGAAATTCCTTTTTCATGTCCTGAAATGATTTTCTCATTGCCTGGAACTAATTGTCTCTCTCTCATTTTTTTAAATGATCTATTTATTTATTTATTTATTTCCTTTT
Source organism: Tupaia belangeri chinensis (assembly GCF_000334495.1). Lineage (NCBI taxonomy): Eukaryota > Metazoa > Chordata > Mammalia > Scandentia > Tupaiidae > Tupaia > Tupaia belangeri. Next base: position 5,233,480 of record NW_006160142.1, on the reverse strand, counting down.
CATTTTTTTAAATGATTTATTTATTTATTTATTTATTTCCTTTTTTTTTTCTGTACATTCAATCACATTATTTACCTTACAAGGTGAACATTTCGATACGTGAACATTTCTCCCTGGTCCAGTTGATCAAAATTTAACAACACTACCTCCCTGTCCCGACAATGCTCTGTCTCTGTATCCCTCCCTTTTCTCTTATATCTAATTGAGTTTTGTCACTATGAATATTGAGAATTCTTTTTCTGACATTTCTGTGTCTCTCTTGGTGCTGTCCACTGTCATGAGGGGCAACTACCCTCACCTGCTGAAGAGCTACCGTTTTGTTTTCTCATGTTTCTTCAAGATCTGTGCTGGTTTCTAGTCCTCTGATGCAGTATTCACTTTTTTCTATTTATTGGAGTAGATCCTGTAGTGCTAGTGGAAGAAATTTCACCCTTAGTTCCCAGGTGTGTTTCTATTAGAGGGCTGTATCTCCCAGGTCAGAGCAGTTATGGGTAACTTTAGGTGCTTTGCTCCTCTACCAAACGTTCAGTTCTTGATGAGGTGGTAGTAAACCTAGGAGATAAAACTTGGCAAAGATGATCCAGTCATGCCCTGTGCGCTGGGTTGGTGTACCAAAGTTCCAAAGTGGCTCCCAGGCCCCGAGCACATACTCACCCTAAAGGCCTGCCCAGACTGGGCTCAAGACTCCTGGCGGGCAGGCAGGTGGAACAAGCCCAGGCTACAGGGACAGTGGGTGATGGAGTTTAAAAGTTCTGAAGTGGCTCCCCCTCAAAGTTCCTTACATTAGGAGTTTGGGAGCAGTTTAAGTGGGTGATCCCAGTTCAAGGTCTCTCAGGAAGTTGCAGTAATAGTTTGAGGCTGTAGTCATCTGAGACTTGATTGATGCTGAAGGATCTTCTGTCATCATGGACATGGCTATTGGCAGGAGGCCTCAGTTTTTTGCTTTTCAGGTGTCTCCATAGGTTTTCTTGAGTGTCTTTGTGACTTGGGAGCTGACTTTTCTCAGAGCAAATGGTGAGAGAGAGGAGATTTCAGAGCCTTTTATGACTTACTCTCCTAATCATGTGCCATCCTTTTCATTTTTTCTTCTAGTCAAAAATGAGTTACTAAGTTTAGCCCACATTCAAAAGGAGGCTTCATCTTTTGAAATGAGGTATATGAAAGTATTAGCAGACATATTTAAAGTTGCCAGAGTAGTTAAGATTTCTTTTCATTAAAAATGTGCTGAAACAGAAAAGTGAATTACTCATTTATCATGTCTGAGGTTTGAGTGTTGAGTGGGAGAAGTATGAGGGGAGAAAAATAGGGGGTAGAGGAAGTAGTCTTTAATGACAAAATTAAAATGCCAAAGAAAATTTAGATTGTACTCCCAGGTAAAGATGATTATTTCTATCTTTGTGGTGGCCCAAACTGTGATATTGATGACTTGACTTTCATGTGAATCCAGACAGGGCAGATGGAGAAATGACATCTTGCCAGCAGCTGACAAGAAGTTTCCTTTCTAATAACATAGCACAGGTTAGGCCTCATATTTCCTCAGCCATTTCTTTTTTTTTTTTTTCTTTTTTCTTTTTGTTTGGAGAGGTTTTTGCTATAGGGCACGTGCACTCGCCGGAAAGACAGAGAGAGACAGAGAGACAGAAAGCGAGAAATCACCCCCCAGGGGGGATGGCCAGACCGCAATCCCTTCTCCTCCATTCTCCTCTCGGAATCTTGGGCACGCGCCTGGCATGATTTTAAGCCACCGGGTCCGGGACTCAAACCGCGGTTGACTACGTGGGAGTCCAGCAACATAGCCATTACGCTAACTGCTGGTTCTTGGAATTCAATTTTTTTTTTAAAGGAACATGAAATATGGTCTGTAAATGCTGAGCACACATAGAAAAATAAAAAGCAAATACCAGATAGTAATAGAGCTATGATTAGGTATACCAAAACATTCTGCTTGAATCAATACAGTGAAAAAACAACCTACAACATGGAAGAAAATATTTGCAAACTATGCATTTTACAAAGGGTTAATAATCCAGAGTATATAAGGAACTCAAACAACTCAATAGCAACACAAATCAAAACAAAACAAAACAGGGAACCAGCAGTTAGCGTAATGGCTATGTCGCTGGACTCCCACGTAGTCGACCGCGGTTCGTGTCCCGGACCCGGTGGCTTAAAACTCACGCCGGGCGCGTGTGCCCAAGATCCCGAGAGGAGAATGGAGGAGAAGGGATTGCGGCGTGACCATCCCCCCTGGGGGGTGATTTCTCGCTTTCTGTCTCTATGTCTCTGTCTGTCTGTCTGGCGAGCGCACGCACCCTACAGTGAAAATCTCTCCAAAACAAACAAACAAAACAAAACAAAACAAAACAAAAGAACAAATCCATTTTTTAAAATGAGGAAAGGACCCGAACAGATATTTCTCAAAAGAAATCTTATGAATGGACAACAAGTATATTAAAAAAATGCTCAGGATCACTAATTACCAGGGAAATGCAAATCAAAGCCATGATGAGATATCACCTCATCCCAATTAGAATGGCCATTATCTTTAAATTAATTATTTTTTTTAATTGGCAGAGGGCACATGGGCTTGCGAAAGAGAGAGTAAGAGAGAAAGAGAACCGCCCCATAAGAAGTGATCATGACACAACCCTTTTCCTGCATTGTGCCATGCTATCAGGATTTGTGGGATGCATGCCCACATGCCTGGTATATTTTCCAAGCCTCTAGGACCAGAATTTGAACCACAGTTGGCCATGTGGGATCTGGCTCTCTATCCACAGGGCTTACTCACTGCATTATGGGGCTTGCCCTAGAATGACTATTATCAAAACAACAACAACAACAAAATCCACCACCCAAGCACAAAAAAAAAAAAACCGACAATACACTGTGAGTGGGAATGTAAATTAGTGCAGCCATTATGATTAACTATATAAGGCCCCTCAAAATATTAAACATAGAACTACTATTTGATCTAGCAATCTCATTATTGGGTATGTGCTTAAAGAAAGGAAATCAGTATGTTGAAAAGATACCTGCACTCTCATGTTTACTGCAGCACTATTGATAATATTCATGATATTGAATCAACCTAAGTGCCTATCAGTTGATGGATAGATAATGAAAGTGTGGTATATATATACAATAGAATACTATTCAGCCATTAAAAAGAAGGAAATCCTTTTATTTGTGGTAACAAAGGAAAATCTGGAGGATATGATGCTAAGGGAAATAAGTCAGGCACAGAAAGACAAACACTGAATGTTTTAATGCATATGTGGAATTGAAAGAAGTTGATCTTATATAGTAGAGAGTAGAATAGTGGCTACCAGAGATTGGAGAGGGCGTAGGAGAGGATATAGGGAATGATTAGTCAATGGGTTCAAAGTTTCAGTTACATGGGAGGGATACATTCTGTGGTTATGTTGCACAGTAGAGTGATTATGGTTAACAATATTACATTGTATATTTCAAAATAGCTAGAAAAGAGGATTTTGAATGTTCTTACCATGAAGAAATAATGGTGATAGATATGCTAAGTACCTTTATTTGATTATTACACAATGTATACATATATAGAAATATCACAAATATGTACCCCACAAATATGTACAATTTTAATGTAATTATATAACTATGCAAAATATAAATTAAATAAATGAAAAGTAAAATTTAAAAATGATAAATTGAAAGGTAATGATATGTTAGCTTGATCTAGCTATTCCACAATGTAAGTCGTCCCTCATCCCCAGTGGATGCCTAAACTTGTGGGTAGTACTGAACATATACTATATGTTTTTCTTCACATATAAGGGAACCTCAAAAAGTTCATGGGAAAATGGAGTTAAAGTCTGAATTTATTTGGTACACAAAATTTTTGAGGTCCATGTGTAGTTTTTTTTACAATACAAATTTTTGAACTGTTAGAAAAACCCCTTAATTTTATCTATGGTAAAGTTTAAAACTTATGTGAATGTAATTTCCCTCTCTTAAAATATTTTATTACATTCTACTGTGGGTAACTGAAACAGTGGAAAGTAAAACTGCAGATAAGGGTAAACTACTGTATACAGAATTTTTTAAAAAAGAATTTAAATTATACCTGAAGGGCAATTGGAAACCTGTGGCAAATAGTTTAATTTTCCTAAACCTCATTTTCCTCATCTGTATAGCAGGAATAATAATGACTGCTATATGACTTACAATGATTAAATGAGATAATGTATGTAAACTTCCCCAAAATATTGGCACTTAATACATGCTTGGTAATCTACCATTGTTATGTTGATCATAATGATAAAGAAGAAAAAAGTTCAATTATCTGTTCAATTCTGGATTGGCAGATGTGTACAACTTCTTTAATCCCTGTGGTTTGCTTGTTTTTTCATTCATTTATTTAGTCATTCATTCCTCAATAAATACATAATAAGCAGCAATTGTGTAACATGTACTATGTTAATCTGGGAGAGAAATTATCTTTGTCCTCATGCAGCTTAATATTCTAGTGTGTGTGGGCCGGGGGAGACAATAACAAGTAAATAAATTAGGAAAAAAGACAGCTCACCCATGTTACACTTGCTGACTAGGTTGCGTAATAATTCAGTGACAGAGAGCCACTTATTGGAAGTGGAACTCTCATAGGCAGGGAGAAGAGTTTCTAATGAATCTAAAAATACCAAGGAACCAAAAAATAGAAGGAAGTACATGATAAAATGAATGCATCCTTGGACAGCATTTTTAGATAGTATAGAGTATTGATAGAGAAGAGGGGAAGGGTACAGAGGGAGACAGCAGAGGCCCTGAACTGCTGTCTCATTGGACAGATTTTCAGGTTTCTTAGAAGTTCCTTCTGTGTCCTGAACATAGACTACAATTCAGTGGCACTCCTTGGCCAGGAGCCTACCCTTCTGAAGTACTTCATCTTGCTATGTTTCAATTTTCTAAGCTGTATAGGTAGAACAATAATAGTAATGACCACTAAAGTCATCTGGAGGGTTGAATGAGGTGATCTATATAAAGTGTCGATGCACAATAGCATCTCAATAGGAATTAGCTATTTTTTTTGTCAGTTTCCTCAGTGGTAGAGTCTCATCTGTTATTTCATTCATAAAACTCAACATCAATTTTGGAGAATTCACAATCTCTGTTTCTCTCTCTTTTTAAAAAATACGAATAATTTTACAAAGAAACCCTTTAATACGAATGATTTTTCCCACTCAAATCTTATGAGGTGTCTTCAAAGATTACTGGCAGTGGTTTGGTGCTTTCAGAAATAAATTTCCTAACTATGCTGGAACGTAATCATTTAATCCAGGAGGTTTGGATTTACCAAGCAAGTAGGCTCCCCATTAGCTTTCCACGGGGGTGTTCATCAGAATCCATTGATAGGTCATCTTGTCATGGTCTGTGTGAACTTTCATTCTCTCTCGTTCTTAGGTTTCATCTATAAGCTGAAGTATAGCCAGTGTTGCTTTGCAGAAGTTAGGGGCTTTCTGTCCCTTTAAAGTCCAAAAATGTTCATTAAATGGACATTTATTAAGCACTTATCCTGTGCTGGCAGTTTTTTTCAGAGTGCACAGCACTTTACTGTTCTGAGACCTCTCTCAGAGAGGCCATGGAGTGTAATATGGCCATTTAATAGTTGGTAATTGTCTATAGCTGATACAAGATTGTCATAAATAGATGAACAACTCATTTTTTTTATGACTGATCCTGGGTTCTGAGTCAGTTACTGAAAGATGTCAGTCTTGGGACCAGCAGTTAGCGTAATGGCTATGTTGTTGGACTCCCACATAGTCGACCATGGTTCAAGTCCTGGACCTGGTGGCTTAAACTCACACCAGGTGCGTGTGCGTGCATGCCCAAGATCCCGAGAGGAGAATAGAGGAGAAGGGATTGCGGTCACCCCCCTGGGGAGTGATTTCTCACTTTCTGTCTCTCTGTCTCTCTCTCTGTCTGTCTGGCAAGTACACGTGCCCTATAGCTAAAATCTCTCTCTCAAAAAAAAAAAAAAACAAAAAACATGTCAGTCTTTCATTCTGTTAGGCAAACTTTCCTTTTCTCCATTGGAGGGTAGTCTTGCATAAACTTTCCTGCTACGACACCATGATTTGAACATCTTCTTATTGGCAGTTCTTTGTTTTCTTCTGAGAGCAACTTTTTCCTTCTATACCTGAGCCTTGTGTCATACCTTGGCTATGAAAAGCATTTCTCCCACTGTGGCCAAGGTTGCTTCTGTGTGGTGGAGACTGGAGGCAGGGTAGGTGGGTGGATAGATGAACCCAGATCTATTTCTTTGTCTTAATGAACACAGTTCTGAACTGTGAGGGTAAAACGCTGTTGTCATTTCTCTATAGGCTAGCCCTACAGTAGGACCTGATATACACACAAACTTAAAAACTGAATAGATAAAAAAACAAACAAACAAACAAACAAAAAACTGAATAGATAACAGTAGAGGGCATCCCAAATAGTCCCAAATTATAAATGGGTTATAAAGGAAATAATAAATTTCAAAAAACATAAGGACAATTTAAGTATTAGTGTTCCTCAAGAAAAACCTCACTACTTTGTATTCTTCTATCAAAGTAATAGATAAGCAAATATTTTAATCCAGGAATGATTTGTACTATGAACAGGAGAAACCGTGACTACAGGTTTATTTTTCTCACGTGACAAGCTGACAGTTTTAGTTTCGTGGCTTAATGATATTAGAGTTGATATCTCTAAGAGTCTCTTTCCCGTTCTTTTTTTTTTCTTCATGTTGGCAAATATCCCATCTGAAATCACTTCTGTGCTTTTTTTGGGGGGCGAGGGGGAGAGATTTTTGCTATAGGCCGCATGTGCTCACCAGAAAGAGACAGAGAGATAGAAAGCAAGAAATCACTCCCCAGGAGGTGATTTCTTCTCCCTTCTCTCCCTTCTTCTCCCTTCTCCTCTGGGGATCTTGTGCACGCACGCACATGCGCCTGGAGTGAGTTTAAGTCACCGGGTCCGGGACTTGAACCACAGATGACTACATGGGAGTTCAACGACATAGCCATTACACAAACCATTGGTCCCTGAAATCACATCTGTGTTTAACGTGGGAAGAAAAGGATAGTGCCAAACATGCATCTTGCTTTTGTTAGGAAAGTAAAACTTTTCTCGAAGTTCTTGCCTGACTTCCCTGGACAGGTCATTGACAAGTCATTCCCTTGACTGAGTCACATAGGCCTCCCTTGATGCAAAAATGTCTGAGAAACTGGGTAATGAGGTGGTCATGATTGATTTAGACCATTCAAAATTCATTCCCTGGGATGTGGTATATTTTCATGCCAATAAAAAGTAAGTCTTTATTAGCAAGAAGAAAGAAGAATGGACATTGTTCAAGCAGCCAACAATGTTTTTTTTTCCAGTCAATTTCTGCAATCAGGAGCCACCTAGACCAGGCTGTTCCATGAAACAAGGGGACAGTTGTTTTTGACTTTATTCTCACTGTGATTCAGAGCACAGCAGGCACCAGGAACCCAATTATGTGGGGGAAATGGTCTCATGTTGTGGTGTGTTTTTTCAAGGGCACTACCTCCTCCCCGAATTCACTCCTCCACGGAGACCTCGTTCCCCAACCTCTGTCTAAGCTTGGCTCCAAAACTTGGAAAGCTGCAGAGCAAACAAGCCTAGCTTTTTTTCTCATCATGGTCACACACAAACATATTTTCAGGCTGATAATGGAGATGAAAGTGTGATGTCAGTAATAAAGGACTATTTCAGTCAGCAGAAGCTCTTTGTGTTTAAAATGAGAAACAAGTCTTGGAGCCCATAACATTAGAGACTCAGAGATAATGCAGGATGAAAGAATTTAAAGTTAGTATCACAGTACCCAGCATAGAGGAAACACTTTTTTATCATTTGTGGCAGATAAGTAGAGTGTCTGTATCTTGACTTTTTATTTCAGCCTTGTCTTATGTTAATGTTCTTTTGTCCCAGAATGTTTTTCTCCCTTAGCAATAGCTATGATTTATGGCTAGCTGGGTTATAGTTTTGTTTCAGGCAGTAGAAGTTGGATGCATCTGAGAGGAGAGAGGGCATATTGAAGACACAGTTTGTCACCATGTCCTTGGGAAGGGCACCCTTCCCCAGGACCACACTAGCATCAGGGCAGAGAGTGGCCATCTGCTGTGCGCTGTACATGGTTGCTGTTTGATGGTTATAAAGCTTAAATTGACTTAGTGTTTGCATTATCTATCCTGAGGGATGGTGGGCCATGCATTTGGTGTCATGAATGGCCTTCTAACGATTAAGAAATGATTGCTAATTTTAAAGAAAATTTATTTATTTCATGAGTGAAATAAATGATTCTTTACAGAGTCTCAACCTTCCAGCCAGCCAGGATCATGGGTGCACCTACATATTTAAGCAACTTCAGATCTCAACCCAAACCCTCCTATATGGCTCCAGTATTGCACAGTGATATCCTACCACTTGTGCCTCTGCAGATGGACCTTATTACTAATCTTGACCCCTTTCATATTATAATTTCTCTTTCTCCACTTTGGGGGCAGCTATGTTGGACTCAACCAAAGGAGTTCTATGTAATAGGTCCTTTATTTGTCTGTGTAGCTGACACAAAATTTTATTAGCCCTGCTGAAGTTCACAGTTACATCCCGAATGCTCAAAGTGGACACATTATTGCTATCTTGAGAGAAGGATGGACAGTTTGATTGTGTTTCTTCCTGTAAAGTCAATTGTGGGTTTGTTAAGGATTAGCTGGAAACAGATGAAGCTGGGCTGGACGCTTCTCAGGACAGAAGCACATCCAAGTTGAAATGTAAAGTGAACTGTTGATGTCCATTTAATGACAAAGACTCAAACCCTAGAGTTAAATTAGAAATGAATGAGGGATTTTGGAGAATCCTCTGGACTCTGGGCAAGTGATCCATTCTTGGGCTTAAAAACATAAAGGAAATTTTCTTTCAAAATTTATTTATTTAGAGAGATTTTTGCTATAGGGTATGCACACTTGCTGGAGAAACAGAGAGAGACAGAGAGACAGAAAGTGATAAATCACCTCTGCCCCCGGGGGGACTGGCCATGCTGCAGTCCCTTCTCCTCTTGGGATTTTGGGCACGCATGCACATGTGCCTGGCATGAATTTTAAGCCACTGGGTCTGGGACTCAAACCGGCAGTTGACTACATGGGAGTCTAGCCATGTAACATTATGCCATCTGCTAGTCCCTCTTTCAACACTTATACTTTAAGAAACTTGCAAGTAAAAATGCAAACTCAGAATTATTATTAAAAAAGCTTTGATTATTATGTCTTGTATGTATTTAATAGAAAACATTAAAAACATGGAATTGTGCATTGCTTTTAGCTGCAGGTTATTTTAAATAAAAAATGATGTTGGTGCTGTTTCCTTTCTCCCTTCATAATATGCTTATTGGCTTAAGAGTTAATTTACTGTGTGGAAAATAAGTGAAAAAAAATGTAAAGTGATTTGAGCCAATAGTTCTGCACTGATTCAATTTATTTTAGAATATGAAGGAAAAGAAAGAGATATCCCAGTTTTGGCTGGTTAAATATTGGCAAACGTCTGCAGAGTATGTCTCTTTTTTCTGAATGAAATAAGAATCTGTAACTAGAAGACTGTTCACGTCTGAATTCTCCCCCCCTATAATAGGGTCTCAGATATACTAGAACACACATGTACAATCTCTCTAGGGCTAGTTTGTTCTCATCTTAATTTTTTTTCAAATAAAATGTTAATCTTTTTAATAATTTCAGTTTTACAGAAAAGCTCTAAAGAGGGTATGGAAAGTCATAGAGCCTCTCACTTATATAGCTTCCCTAGTGCTAACATTCCCTAATGTACCTATGTCAAAACTCACAAGTGAACATTGGGACATTTAGTCTAAACTCTAGCATCTACTTGAATTTCACCAGTTTTCCTGCTAATGCCCTTTTTCAACCTCCAGAATTTTACCCAGGATCTCAGATTGCATTTAGCTATTGTGTCTCCTACACTAACCCTGTGCTGAGGCAGGCTCTCAGATGTTCCTTAATTTTTTTTTTTTTTGGAGAGATTTTCACTGTAGGGTTCGTGCGCTCGCCAGACAGACAGAGAGAGACATAGAGACAGAAAGCGAGAAATCACCCCCCAGGGGGGATGGTCCCGCTGCAAACCCTTCTCCTCCATTCTCCTCTCGGGATCTTGGGCAGCCACGCACACGCGCCCGGTGTGAGTTTTTTCAGCCACCGGGTCCGGGACACGAACCGTGGTCGACTACGTGGGAGACCAGCGACATAGCCATTATGCTAACTGCTGGTTCCCGGATGTTCCTTAATTTTTTTTTTTTTTGGAGAGATTTTCACTGTAGGGTTCGTGCGCTCGCCAGACAGACAGAGAGAGACATAGAGACAGAAAGCGAGAAATCACCCCCCAGGGGGGATGGTCCCGCTGCAAACCCTTCTCCTCCATTCTCCTCTCGGGATCTTGGGCAGCCACGCACACGCGCCCGGTGTGAGTTTTTTCAGCCACCGGGTCCGGGACACGAACCGTGGTCGACTACGTGGGAGACCAGCGACATAGCCATTATGCTAACTGCTGGTTCCCAGATGTTCCTTAATTTTTGAGGCCTTGGCAGTTTCAAAAAGTACTGTTCAGGTATTTTGTAGACTGCTCCTCAATTTTGGCTTTTCTTTTGTTTTTCTCATGATAGCTTAGGGTGCTACTTATTGGAAGGAAGGCCCTTTAGGTGAAGTGCTGTTTCATGCCATCTCAGGGATACATGCTCAGTGAGACTTGGCACTGATAGCACCAACTAGGAGGGCCTTTCCAAGTGGTCCTAACCCAGGGAAGAGCTTCCAGTGATGGTCTTTTTAGTTCGTTAGTTAATTTCTTCAGAGCATTTACTGCACCTGGGGATCACCATCTTTGCTGGACTGTTTGTTTCTGCAGATCACAAACTCCATAAATATAGAACTGTGCTTCTCTTGCCCTGTGCTTGGCACAGGGCTGGCACTCAATATTTAAAAGAATACATTATGGTTTTCTTACGTAAACATGTGAACACTTATTAAAAAAAATAAATCATACTTCTCTAATTTGTCTTCTGGTGGTATTTTGAGAACTGTGTTATGACATCAATTTTCTTTAGCTTTAAGCTATTTTTTTCATAGCACTGGGACAACTGAAAGGCAGAACCAACCAACCCAAAAATAAAACCTTGAATCTTCTCGATACTTTTATGTTTCTCAATTCCCTCAACTGTTTTTCCTTACCTGCCTTGCAGGTGAAAACCCTAGAGTGGCAGAAGGGAGAAGTCCCTTTTCTGTAATTCTAGGGGAAAGAAGTGCTTCCATCCCTTATTTCCCCAGAACCTTTGTGTCCCTAACTCAGAGGTCCTTTGGTTCCTAGGCGGGCAAGTTTACTGGCCACCTGTGCTGATGCCAAGAACCCAGTCCTGTTGAACTTTCACAGGAAAGTTTGCCCTGGGGGACTTTGCAAAGAAAGATGTTGTGGGTGGAAATTGTCAGTTTTAACCATTTCAGGCTCCATTGTCTTCTATTATATTGTGTTTCCTGAGATGAATTTTAACAAGTGTGGTTTCCAGAATCATTTTAACTTGACCTTTTCTTGGAGAATTATGTTCACAGGAAACCCAGGGGGAAGTGACTTCCATGTCAGTGTAGTTGTGTCTGTTGCTATGGAATCCCAGTTCACAGATGAAGAAATTGAGGTTGTTCTTTTTAGGGATTTATCCACAATGTAAGAGTGAACATGGAGCAAATGAAAGATGACACATCTCTCTTATGCGTATATTTTCATCCCTACTCTTGAAATGGACATGAGTTATACCATTTTCCCAGAGATTTTTCTACTAAGACGATTTAGAAAAAAATTAAAAACTATGTATTTTCTTTCTTTTTAAAAATTTGTTAGAGGGCATGTGTGCTTGCCAGAGAGAGACAGAGAGAGCGAGAAGGAAAATGAGAAAGCACCCCTCCCCCTACCATGGGAGATGGTCACACCACAATTCATTATCTACTTTTTTTTTGGAGGGGAGAGGGGTGGATTTTAGGCACACACACACACACACAAGTGCCTGTTGTATTTCCTAAGCCTCTGGCTCTGAGACTCGACTGTACAGTTTGTCAGGTGGGATCCAACCACTTTAACCACTAAGTCACCAGCTGGTCCCACAATATGTTTTTTTATGCTATAAAGTAGGAACATTGCTACAATTGGGGATATATAATTTTTTTTAAAAAAGTCTGCTAACCTGTTTTTTCTCTCAACAAAAGAGAAGAGACAGAGAGAGCGAGAAGGAAAATGAGAAAGCACCCCTCCCCCTACCATGGGAGATGGTCACACCACAATTCATTATCTACTTTTTTTTTGGAGGGGAGAGGGGTGGATTTTAGGCACACACACACACACACAAGTGCCTGTTGTATTTCCTAAGCCTCTGGCTCTGAGACTCGACTGTACAGTTTGTCAGGTGGGATCCAACCACTTTAACCACTAAGTCACCAGCTGGTCCCACAATATGTTTTTTTATGCTATAAAGTAGGAACATTGCTACAATTGGGGATATATAATTTTTTTTAAAAAAGTCTGCTAACCTGGTATTTCTCTCAACAAAAGAGAGGATAGAAATAAAGCTGCTGCATTACTGATGCAGAATTAAACCAGAAAGTGATATGCACCACAAGCAACCTGCCAAGACACCGCAAAAACAGAAAGCAGTCTCACCCCCTGTACAGTCATGTAGCTACAACCTATCATGTACATGTTTTCAGAATGAACAATAACTAGTCCTGAAGTGAGAGGACTTGACAGTGACATTTATTACACATATTTCATCCTAACTACCTGGTAAATTGGGGGACCATGTGTATCTGCTCATTGGCTTTATTCATGAGAACAGCAAACTTCAAATCTTTAGGACAGGAGATAGCTTTGCAAATTGGAACAAGGTGCCCAACCATTGAAGTTAGATTCCTACCTTTCCCAGGAATTGGGAGATGGCTGTCTTCCTAATCTTTGCATTTCAAAAAGAGATCTAAGGGCCTTAAGAAAGGCACTCTTGGGTCATAAAGTAGACAAAAGACCTATCTAGTTATTGATAGACTTATATACATTTCAAAGAAAGGAGAAAGTACTTTTAGGTTTTTTAAAGTAAATGCTTTAGGATGCTGGGATAAATTGGGAGAAGCTCTTTACTTATGTTCAACAGGGAGAATTAAATCTCTTGTTTAAAATATTTATTTGTCGGACACCTTCGTGGCTCCTGAGAACTAGTCATTTCAGGGGAAACAGAGGAATGAAGATTTTCCACTGATAATTTAGCCTCAAACACACAAACTCACGTGGAGAGGCAAGGGAGCAGACCTTCTTAAAGACACCTTCATGGCTCCTGAGAACTAGCCATTTCAGGGGAAACAGAGAAATGAAGATTTTCCACTGATAATTCAGCCTTGAGCACATAAACTCACGTGGTAGGAAGACCCCTTTCAAGCCTCCTTTCTTTGTCTCTCTGTCTCTGTCTCTGTCGTCTCATGATTTTTGTAATTTTTCCTTTTTAAAATTTTTTAAGGCAAAGCTTTTTTCTGGGCTTTCTGACCTCTCCTTTCCCTTTATCTTGTTAATAACCCCCTCTCCCCCTCCCATCCCAGGAGAGGCAAGGGGACAGACCTTCTTGAAGACACCTTCATGGCTCCTGAGAACTACCACCTCAGGTGGTTTTCTAATTTTTGCATTTTAAAAAAAAATTTTTAAAATATTTATTTTTTTAGTTTAGTTTATTTTTTTTAGTTTTTCCCTTAGTTTTTTCTTCTCTTTTTCTTGTGTTTTTTCTTTCTTTGTTTTTTTTTTTTTTGTTGTTGTTGTTGTTGCTGTTGTTTCTTTCTATTTGTTTCCTTTTCTGCAAGCTCCTCAATGCTCAGATTGAACTTCAAGTTTGGGAAGAAACACATCATCCATCAGATGACTAGAAATCACTGCAGGGCCACAAGAAATATGGAAAATCAGGAAAATACCTCTCCTCCAAGGGAAGAAATGAACTCCTTTTCATCCACAGACAGTTCAATGGAAATCATGGAAATGTCTGATAAAGAATTTAGAACATCATAATGGTCAAGCTAACAGAGATGAAAGAGAAAAGAGACAATGAACTGCAGAAGAGGCAGGAGAAAGGAGCTGACGAGTTCCAGGAGGTGAGGAAATTCATGCAAGATCTAAAAGAGGAATTACACACTATACAAAAGAATCAGATGGAACTGTTAGAGATGAAGGCTATAATACAGGAAGTTAAAATCTCCCTTGAAAGTATTAAAAGCAGACTAGATCATACAGAAAATAGAATCTCAGATGTAGAAGAGAAAATTGCTAGCCTAGAAAAATCTAACATGAAGACTGAGAAAATGGCCAAAACTTTGAGAAAAATATACGAGAAATACTAGATACCATCAGACGTCCAAACATCCGGATAATAGGCATCCCAGAAGGTGAAGAGACTCATAAGGGCATTGATAATCTATTCCATGAAATCCTGCAAGAAAACTTTCCAAACTCAAAGATCCAGTCCCAAGAAATACAAAGGACCCCAAATAGAATCAACCCAAGAAGACCTTCTCCAAGACACTTTATAGCCAGACTGACCAAAACCACAGACAAAGACAAGATACTAAGATTGGCAAGAGA
>NW_006160142.1:5215014-5218384 GCF_000334495.1 Tupaia belangeri chinensis | reverse complement strand
TTACATTAAGTATATGTGACTGAACTGGTGAAATAGCATTCTGTGACTTGACTAAAATATTGCTGCTTTTCTTCTAGGCTTTGTTGTCCGGTTTTAAGGATTTTTGTCCTGTCTTGAGCTGTCAATAGGTTCATGTACCTACTATTTGAACAGAATACTAATCTGTTTCTAGGTTTTAAGTTTGGAGGAAATTTCCTTACTAGTTCAAAACTGCTTTTCTTGAAATTACCAGCTGAATGTGCTATTGAAAGTAGTTAGATTACTTATGAAATTGTGTGATCAACAAAATGTGGGGGGAAAAAGAATTGAAGACAACTGTAGACACCAGAGATAGTGTGAGAAGAGGGTGGGAAAGGGCAGAGGGTCAGATATGGGGTTAAAAAATATATATATATGTATGAAAAAAAATATATATATGAAACTAGAAATGGAAAATTATCGATGATAACATGCATGATTGAGGCACTATGCAGTTTATTCTAGATGAGAAACCACATTTGGTATGATGTGATGATGCTTAGGGGATGAATGTAAATTAATTAATTAAAAGAAGGTTTCAGGAGAAAAAAAACCCACAAAAACTGTTTTTATTGAAATTTTAAAAAATGTGTATTTGATGACTACAGTAAACTATATAGCCCCAGCTAGGTGCTACTTTATAGTATGTTCATTCTGCTAAATGAGGTTTATGCCTAAAGTCAGACTTGTGTTCATGGATATGTATATATCAGCTGTGCTTGCTATTGGAAATATTTAGACTAATTAAGTTCATTAGTGAATCAATTCAATGGGGAGAAAAGGCATAGAAAGCAAACATGGATACCAGAGTCAATGTGGGAGGAGGGTGGGACAAGGCAGAGGGTGAGGGACAGGGAATCAAGGACGGCAAAAAAGCAAAATATACAGGAAATAAGAAATGGAAAACTATTTGTTGATAACACGTATGTTGAAGTGCTTGACTGAGCCAATATACAGTGTATTTTGGATGGGAAATCTCATTTTGTATGCTGTACTGATGTATAGTGAATGAATGCAAATAAATAAATCCAAATAAAAAATACAATATAAAAAAAAGAATATAAAGAACAAATAAAGCAAATTTAAGGAAGAAATATTTATTTGTCTTTGCACTGCTACTGACTGCAGTGCAGCATAGCAGCAGGCACTAGTCATAGAACGGCAGAGACTGACTATAGAGGTTACGCTTTCTAACCCTTAACACATAAAAAGATTGCCCAAGATACTCATTCAAACTGCAGATTCTGACTCAAGCCTCCAGTTCCAACTCCAGAGATTCTAATTCCATCAGTTTGAAAAAGGGCTCAGGTTCTGAATGTTTGGCAATAAAGAAGGTTCTCAGATTATACTCTGAAAAACCCCAGCAGAGGGTATTGAGCTGAACTCAGACCCATCTGGCTTTGGATTATTACAACTGAGTCTTGGGAACATTACTTCTCTGTGTCAAGATCCTTATGTTGTAAGACCACTTACTTGTCAAGGTAGACAAGGATGACACGAATGAATGTTAAATGCCTCACACAGTGCTTGTGGTACGTAGCACGCCATGTGCTCAATAAGCAGTAGCTGCCATCCCTATTATTACTTTATAAGCCATTAACTGTAATTGTAGAAATGCTTAGCAATTGACCTCCAACAGAAAGTTGAAAGGCACAAAACCCTGAGGTATCCGTATTAACATAACAGGTGAATACATTAGATAGCTCTTTTAAAAAATTGCCTATAGCAGAAATGAAGTTGAACTAGTGTAATTGAAACAAAAGGAAATGAAACATAATTATGAAGTGGATACTGGGTATCATCAGCAATGCATAGGTCAAAATTTGGCTGCATATCTGGGAGTTCTGGGAGGCTGAGAACTTGTGTCTTTGAGAAGCTGCTTCATCGTCTTTCCTCTCTGTAGACATTGTCCTGCCTTGGCATGAAGACAGGGTGGGAA
Organism: Tupaia belangeri chinensis; assembly: GCF_000334495.1. Classification (NCBI taxonomy): domain Eukaryota; kingdom Metazoa; phylum Chordata; class Mammalia; order Scandentia; family Tupaiidae; genus Tupaia; species Tupaia belangeri. The sequence continues at coordinate 5,216,427 of NW_006160142.1, read as the reverse complement.
GCCTTCAGCCTCTTATAGTCAACCATGAAGTGACAACAATAAGGGAAAGACCAAAAAACTAAAGGCAGAGGAGGGAATCCAGTCCACCTAGCAGCATGGTCTAGCCACCCTGTCTTCAGCTCTGAACTGCCCACACTGTGATTCCTGTAACATGAGGCAAATAAACTCCTGTCTGTGTACGCTACCAAAGAGTCCAGGCTTCTGGTCCTATGACTCAGCACTTTTCTTACTGAATGAAATGGGAATCTGGAGGGTTAGAGCCATTATCAAATGGCACTGGGGACAGTTGTGTATACCCTCCTCTGGCTGCATATTTCGGGGAATTGTGCCAGGTTCTAACCTGATCTGCTAGTAGGGTTTGACCCAGCTTCTCCTCTCTCAGGGGCTTTGTAGTCTGGACTCTCTTACTTGAGTCTCTCTTTTATTTGAGACTCTCTGGTCTCCCAAAGGCGAGCCTGCCTCTCCTCCAGATCATGACAGAGGCAGCAGAGAACTTTTGTCCACAATGTGTGCTCTTGCTCTTAAACTCTGCCAAATCTAGTTTTAGTAAGGAACGATACTCCCCAGCAAACAATTTTTGTCTCGCCCAATTAGTTTTTCTGTTTTTTTTTTTTTCTTTTCTTTTTTTCTGGAGAGGTTTTCACCATAGGGTGCGTGCACTTGCCAGAAAGACAGAGCAAGACAGAGAGATAGAAAGCGAGAAATCACCCCCCAGGGGGGATGACCACGCCACAATCCCTTCTCCTCCATTCTCCTCTCGGGATCTTGGGCACGCGTGCACGCACATACGCCCAGCGTGAGTTTAAGCCACCGGGTCCAGGACTTGAACCGCGGTCGACTACGTGGGAGTCCAACAACATAGCCATTACGCTAACTGCTGGTCCCCCAATTAGTTTTTCTGTTTAATAATCTGAGGGATAAGTGCCAAACTGAGGTAACCCATATGCCATGGAGGAGCTATACCAGGGAGGTAGTTTAGCAACCACCCTGTCTAGGAGGAAGTCTTCCCAAAGTTCATAGAATGTACATATTATTAAAAGGCTATGCATAAACTTCAAAAAACTTCTGCACCAAAACCAAACATACTAATTCATTATAACATGTCCTAATAAGATCTAGTTTGAGACACTAAGGACAGTCAGACATCAGTTTGAAAGAGCCCCTAGAGAACAAGAATTCTGCTAAAATTCAAGCAAGAATAATCATCAAATTTATGGTGAAGCTAGGGTAGAAGAATGGTGACATCACTGAGACTTTATGAAAAGTTTATGGGCACAATGCTGCAAAGAATTCAGCAGTTTAAAAATGGATAACTCATTTTAAAAAGAGACTAGATGCGAAGGTAACAATCATAGTGGCAGACCATTCACATCAATTTGCGAGAAAAAAAATTAACCTTGCTTGTGCTCTAGG
>NW_006160142.1:5204246-5213800 GCF_000334495.1 Tupaia belangeri chinensis | reverse complement strand
AAAAAAAAAAGAGAAGAGGATAGAGAAAGATAGCAAGTGAACAATAGAGGGGATGTTAGTGAGAAACAGATATGGTTTATTATCTGTTGAAGATGACGTGTATAGTATTCTCAACTGGACTGGTCTGGGAAGTATTTCATGATGGGTGAAGTCTTTTAACAAGCAAAATGAGAAATAGTGATTGACTGTTTTAAAAAATTATAATAATAATAATTATTGGGAAATGCATGGAAAAGACTTTGAATGATAAAGCGGGGAGATCGATGCCTCTGTATTGACTGACATGCATGGCATTCCCTTTTGAAAAAGCAATGGAAGTCAATGTAAAGTTATATGTAATCCAATGTAATATAAAGAAGATTATGATAATAATAAAAAAAAACAAACAAAAACAAAAAAAAAAAGATTTTATAATTTAAAAAAAAAAAAAAAAAAAACCTTGCTTGTGATCTAATTGAAGAGGAATGATAAATAACAGCAGAAATTATAGCCAGTGCCATAGATATCTCAGTGGATTCAGTTGACATAATTCTGATCACTTGGCTACTCACTGATGTTCTTATTATCGATCTTCTTGCCAAGACATATTTTCCACATTGTAATCAGAGTTCCGTTTTGAAGGTCTCAAATTTCCACATTTAAATTGACTCACTTCGTAAATATATGGACCATGTCTCCTTCACATTATATCCTATCCCAGGTGGTAAATTGAGTTGGACTCTGCTGTAGCCTGGGAATAGCCACCCTACTTTTTCTTTTCCTCTGAAGCATTCTGTAGGATGATTATTATCACTTGGGGCCTGCTCAACTGTAAGAGGCCTCAAGATGCCCTGCCTATGCTATGCCTAAACCATCTGTGTTAGCCCAGTTTAACAAAAAGCTTTGCAATAGCATAATGGGCACATGTTCATCCATAATCACAAAATGAATCATGTTTTCCATTGTCTCTTATTCCATGGGAGTTTATCTTTCTCAAGAATGTTATAGGGAAGGGAATCCAAGACAGCACTAAGATATCCTGAGTCCTCTAGTCAAACAGCACTTAATAATACTCTAAAGCCCCTCAAAGCCCTAAACTTTATCAGAAAAAGTTATTTTTATATTGTCATTACGTTAGATTCTCACCATCTATAATAGAGCAGGAGTTATAAACCTGTTTGTAATCTTGAGAAGTTGGTCAGGTAACAGTAGAACAAAGTAGGGTACGAGTACTAGGTGTCTCCCCATCATCTTTTGTTTTTCCTGTGAGGAAGACATGAATATAGAAAAATATTTTTCTCTAGTAAGTGGAAAACAAAAGATAAATGATAATAGCTAACACTCATTGTTAATACTAAAAAGACTATAGGGAATAGTGAGTAAGTGGTAAACTGGAGTGCATTCCCTTTGTGGCGAAGCCAGTTGCTATTCAGATGAAGCTAAATTCATGTGGGAATATAGGCGTAGTGCTGTCAGAAGTTCTATGTTTTCGGGCCAGGAGGTGGTATGGTGGTTAAAATGCTGGACTCCCACGTGGCTGGCCATAGTTCAAGTTCCAGACCTTGTGCTTGCTTTCTCTCTCTGGTAAGGACACGTGCCCTGTACTAAATTAAAATTAAAAAATAATAATAAATTTTAAAAAGAAATTCTATTTCTTTTATAAGCCAGACATTGGATTTTTAGTAAAAACTCTGAGTTTGAAATACAGAGACCTCAAAAAACTTGTAGAAATGAATGAAATGATTTTTTTTTTAAGGTTAGGAAACAAAAAGAAACCAAATCAGGACTGTAAGGTGAATGCATCAGAATTGATGGTTTGACTCCTCAGCCAAAACTTTAAAATTTTAATACAGTTGCTTCATGCTTTTTAAGGGCTTATTGAATCAAGCAGGAATAAAAATGGGATGAGGGGATTATAGGACTTGCTTTTTATACCATTCTTTTTCCTGTGCAATTGCAGGATTAATAGGGGAGTTAAAACAAGGATGAACACATAAGCTGTATCCATTGACAAAGCAGTAAAGAGTAGTTAGCTGTGAAATTCCATTTGTATTTAAGTTTACTATTCTAAGTACACTTTTAACCCCACCTCTGGCCACCTGTACAACTTGGGCATTTTTCTCATCTGACAGGTTAAAGAAAGAAATTTGTAAATGTTTCTCTTGGGGGTGAAATTTGAAAGAAAAGGAAAGTGTGCTAAGTGCAATGGCTAAATTATAAATTTAATCAAACCTGTAATTTAAATAAACCCTTAATTATAATAAGTTGAAATCTTGTCAGGTTGATTGGATCTGGTTTGTATTGCATGGATTATGGCAATGAAACCACAAAGCATTGGGCTTTAAGTGCTTTTACCCATTAGCTTCATCAAGTAATTGCAGCCTGAGAGGCATCAATAACCACAAAAGCTGACACCTTGGGAAGAAGTGACTCTCCCCTATTACAGATCCTGCAAGAAAGGAAAATGCCTTGATGAATGCTCTGCAGGCATGTGGATGTTCAGAGCCCAGAGAGTGGAAGAAAGCTGGGTGCAGAGTATCCTTGATACGCTGAAATAAACACCTCATTTTATTTAATGGTCTTTTTGGCTCATTCAGTGTACAGTAGGATACCAGTGGGCTCACTGCTGGTCATCTCACAATGAGTGGTCTTCATAAAATGCTATTTCTTGAAAACATACATTTAGAAAAACTAGTGATGAGAGTGATGAGACTAATAGCAGGGAACATCTTCCTAACTCCAGTTTAAGCAGAGGAAAAAACACTAAGCAATGAGAAACTATAGGAGAAAAACCTGAAACCAGGGAATTCTTTCCTCATATCACTTTTTGTGAAAAGTCTTTCATGTTCGGTTGACATTATCTTAGAAAGATAATGTTCAGTTTCCTCTGGTTAGAAATATTTATTAATATCTCTGGAATGAATGACATGAAAATGTTTTGCTCTAAGACAAGTTTCAGGTCAGTAAAAAATAGTTATTATCTAGTTAACTTGACACTAATAAATGTTGATTTTTAGAAATTAAATCACCAGCTCCTTTTTCTCTTGGGTGAGATAACTTATTGGAACTTCCTTGGTGTGATTAAAATATACATATTTACTGTTCAGAATTTACTGAGGAAATCACAAGGGTTTGAGTTATAACTTTAAAATAAGTTAGGCTAGTTTGGAGGGTGAGCATTTTAGAGAAAGAAGATTGTTAGTTAACCATTGTTAGTTCTTACCTTTACATGTGCATGTCCTCTCTCAAGGTTGTAAAGGGTTATTGACACAAGCTGTATGTAGGGTCTTCAAAAAGTCCAGGCAGGGGAACCAGCAGTTAGCGTAATGGCTATGTCGCTGGACTCCCACGTAGTCGACAGCGGTTCGTGTCCCGGACCCGGTGGCTTAAAACTCACGCCGGGCGCGTGTGCGTGCGTGCCCAAGATCCTGAGAGGAGAATGGAGGAGAAGGGATTGCGGCGTGACCATCCCCCCTGGGGGGTGATTTCTCGCTTTCTGTCTCTATGTCTCTCTCTGTCTGTCTGGCGAGCGCACGCGCCCTACAGTGAAAATCTCTCCAAAAAAAAAAAAAAAAGTCCATGCAGTTGCGGCAGTTGGCATGGTGGTTAAGGGTGCTGGACTCCCACATGGCAGACCATGGTTCGAGTCCTGGATCTGGCAACTTGCTTTCTCACTTTCTCTCTTTTTTTTTTTTTTTTTTTGAGAGGTTTTTTGCTATAGGGCGCATGCACTCGCCAGACAGACAAAGACAGAGAGATAGAAAGTGAGAAATCACCCCCCAGGGGGGATGGCCACGCCGCAATCCTTTCTCCTCCTTTCTCCTCTTGGGATTTTGGGCATGCACGCACATGTGCCTGGCGTGAGTTTAAACCACCGAGTCTGGGACTCAAACCACGGTCGACTACGTGGTGACATAGCCATTATGCTAACTGCTGGTTCCCTTTCTCACTTTCTCTTTCTCTTGCTCTGTCCTTCTCTGGTCAAATTAAAATAAATAAATATATACAGTTAAATAAAACCATTCTTAAAAAAAAAAAACTCCGTGCAAAAATGCCTATTATAAAAGGATCAAGTGGGTCAGCCAGTGGCATGATGGTTAAGACAGCTGAGTTACACATGGCAGGAGTCCCAGATCTAGTGCTTACATGTGTGCCTAAAATCCTGAGGGAAGAATGGAGGAGAAGGGATTGCAGAATAGCCATCAGGGAGTACTTTCTCACTTTACCTCTCTCAAATCTCTCTTTTGTTCTCTCTTTCTCTTTGGAGAGTGCATGAAAAAATGAAATAAAGTGTAGGCATACATTAAAATTTTTTTTTGCACCAAAATAAAGTCATATTTTAACTTAATTTTTCTGGGAATTTTTGAAGTCCCTTTGTGTATGAGAATTATCCAAGGAGATTTAAAATATACTTATGTCCAGACTTTTCCCAAATACTAAATTTTAATGTATAGCTGTGTGAAGACTGGAAGGGGCACTGGATTTTTTTTTAAAGAATTATTGCTTTAATATTATATTTTTAATTGTAATTTTATTCATTGTTATTATTTTATTTTCGAAGTTGATCAGGGAGTGGCAGAGAGAAAGAGAAAGTGAGAAAGCAAGCTGCCAGGTTCAGGTCTCAAACCACAGTCAGCCATGTGGGAATCTAGCTGCCTTCGTCACCATAACACCTGCCAACCCCTAGATTTTTTTTAACATAACCTCAAATAGGTGACCTGCTATTCTCCATCATTAAAAAGTACGTTATCAACTCATAAGAAAGATATGAAAAGGATATTCATCTTAATAAGATTTAATCTGAACCTCCTGAAAGAGATTCCAGAAAGAGATTTTGGACCGTTAGATCCTTGCTAGCTCTTGTTATTGGTTGAATAATGTTCCCCAAAAGGTATATTGAAATCCTAAACACAGGTAACTGTGTGTCTCAGTCTTTTATGGCTTCCCTAACAAAGTAGCATTTGCTGGGTGGCTTAGGAAAAAAAATGGATTTATCACAGCTTTGGAAACTAAGGTCTGAGATCAGATGGCCAGTGTGATTGAATTCTGGTGAGGGTTGCAACCTGCTGACTTCTCATTGTATCCTCACATGGTGGAGAGAAGGAGAGAAAGCTCGATGGGACCCTTTATAAGGGCACTATTTGTATTTACAAGAGCTCCATAATCATGATCTAATTTCTTTTCAAAGTTACCACCTCCTAATAGCATCACAATGTGGGTATTTCAATATATGGATTTTTTTTTTTTTTTTGGTGGTAGGGCACAACATTCAATCTATTGTGCTGTGAATGTGGACTTATTTGGAATAAGATCTTTGCAGATATACGTAATGAAGTTAAAAGGAGGTCACACTGAACTAGGATAGGCTCTAAATCCAAGATGACTGGTATCCTTATAGGAAGAGGAGAGACAGAGAGAGACATAGACACTTAAGAATGAAGGGCATGTGAAGATGGAAGTAGAGAATGGAATTATGATGCCACAGCCAGGGAATGCTGAGTTTCTGACAACCACCAGGAGCTTGGAGAGACAAGAAAAGATTATTCTCTGGAGCCTTTGGAGGCAGACCTTGATTTTGAACTTCTAGCCTCCCGAGTTGTGAGAATATATTTCTGTTGTTTTAAGCTGCCCAGTTTGTGTTAACTTGTTACAGAAGCCCTAGAAACATACCTGCTATTCTCCATCATTAAAAAGAGACTCATGCATTCAGGAGGAAATTCTACTAAAATATCTAGTCCAGCTGGGTTATTGCCAAGAGACAAGAGGATCAACTATACAGGAATTGCGGGAGTTACTATGGGGACCACAGTAGGTTAACATTTAATCTTTTTATTTATTTATTTATTTTTTTGGTTCAAAATGGACACATGGGGCCAGTTGGTAGTATGGTGGTAAAGGCTGCTAGATTTCACATGGCTGATCTCCCAGTTCGAGTCCAGATCCTATGGCTTGAAAAACGTGTCAGGTGCATGTGCACGTGAGCCCAAAATCCTTAGAAGAGGATGGAGAAGGGATTACAACAGTGCCATCCTCCCTTGGAGGTGCTTTCTCATTTCTCCTCTCTCTCTCCAGCTAGAACATGTGCCTTATAGCAAAATTAAAAACAAAACCAAAATAGACACATATTTTCTAATGTCATTTTGAAAAGCTACTGCAGGACATTTGCAAACTATTTTTAATGACTCATATTTTTTTATTAGAAGCACTAAATTCAGTCAGAACTGAAGGTAGACTTTCTTGAAGGCCACTATTTGTCTTTATTCTCTGTATGACCTTTCTGTACCAGGTCACTTTCTTCTTTTCAAATAAGAGTAATAATATTGACTCTGATTTTGAAGATAATCCTGACAATTGACTAATAGCTACAGAGAACTTTAAAAATTAAATACAAAAAGCACTGTTAGTGTGGAATACTACCATTAGCTGGAAGCATGTTAACTTCAAAACACCCAGTCATAACCACCCCAATTAATAAATGAGACCATTCTTACCTTTGAACTGGACTGGAAGCTACACTAACTAGTCACAACTGAGTCCATTGATTCCATTTTGTAACATGTGATTCCAGATTATAAGTCTCTCCCCTACATGACAAAGACATCTCTGTCTCAGTTTTCAGCTACAGTGGTGAATAGGGGTATACTGACCATAGGTCTTGTTAGGCCACGCTCTTTACTCTGGGCACCTTCTCTAATGTTCTGCTGATCTCTATTTCTAAGGTAGAATAATTGATACTACATCAAAAGGCTATAGAATGTTCTTCAAACTGTTTCCTTTTATGGAATGGTGGTGAAGACAAATTTATGTCTGATTTTCTGATTTCTATGTCATAGCTAAAGCTCCCAAAGTCACTAAGTTTTAGATTCCATAAACTTGGCTTTGTACAATGCAAAAATACTCCATATTAAAAAAAAAAAATCACTGCAGCCAAGTAATAGATAAGTCCAAGGCAGATAATCCTCCCCTAGCACATAACTTAATGAACAAGCCATGCAACTCTCTGCATACTCACACGTAAGAAATCCATTCTATTTAGTCTTTTTAATTTCCCCAGTGTTCACAACCATGCTGGCATTTTCAAGAGATAAGCCCACACAGTTTTTTCCTTAGGAGGGGAAAAAAAAAAGAACAGTTTGACAAAAGCAAAACGTGTTCTGTGGTAAATCATTATTTTCAACTAGTGCCTTTTGTTTTCTTGTTTTCCATATTATCAGAGGGATAAATCTTAATCCTGTGAAGAGCATGGCTTCTGATCACACAAAACTGGAGCTGTCTTAACGTGAATTACTGTCCTCCTCTTAATGCTAGCTCTAGCCATTGAATACCACCCAAGGGGACTTGGTGAACCCTAAGTCTCTAAAGCAGAAGCAAAGGGAAAGACCCATCCAAGATAACCTTAGTAAGAAACATTTAATTATAATATTAATTTGCATAATACCCTGCCTATTAGCAGTAATTTCACTGTGAAAACCAAGTGGTATTATGAAAAAAAAGTTTCCAACTGCCTAAGCTCAGAGGGTAACCTAGAAACTGAAGCTCTTACAACAATGAGCATGGCATCTCATTGGTGGCAGAGCCCATGAAGGCCTAGTCTGGGCAGCTAACAGTTTTTTGAACACCCTTTTTTCCTGCTTTCTCTGAACAAGGTCATTTATACTCCTTCAGTGTTTGGGATTGAATTATTAAAACTGCCCTGTCAATGACAGCTAGTTACCTGCTGGAGCAGAAAGAAAAAAATCTTAAATTATGCATTATCTTCTCTGGATTAGACCTGTGATTGGGGCTGGTACATAGGCTTCAGTGGATGAAATTGGAGGAAGTGCAGGTGTTATAGTAATAAAAAGGTTCTGCACTTTCTTCTAAAAATAAATCCTAAGACTCCTCTGCCTCAGCAAGTCTACTTCTAGGTAGACTTATGAGAAATGAAGCATATGTCCACTTAACACTTGTCCAAGAGTGCTCATAGCAGCTTTATTCATAAAAGCCCAAAACTGATCTTTACAAGGCTGGTGGAAAACAAACTGTGGTATATCCGTATAATAAATGGACACCATATAGATCATGAAACGTGGAGGAGGTTTAAAACATTATATAAGGTGAAAGAAGTCAGATATAAGATAGTACATGCTGTATGACTCCATTTACATGAAGCTCTAGAACAGGCAAACCTAATCTCTGTGATAGAATTAGAACGATGGTTGCCTCTGGGTGGTGCTAGTGGAGCTGAATGGTAGGGGTGAGGAGTTTTTGGTGGTTTTCTATTTTCACCAAGATCATGGTTACATGGATAGATATAGTTGTCAAGACTCATCAAATATATACTTACAGCCTATGAATTTTGTATGAAATTTGAAAAGAGAAAAAAACCAAGTAAATATACTTCACATGTTCCATTTTTTGAGTTCCCCTACTGATTAATGTGTGGCAGTACTTGGTGCATTAGTGGATTGTTGTGGTGTGGAATAATTGTTCTCAACCTAATGGTTTGTTTAATTGTGCTGACCAGAAGCTCATAATCCATCAAAAGGATTTTAAGGTCCTAATAATTAGCGGTAGCTCTGTAAGCAGAATCACAGACACAATTCATCTTTTTGCTGGGATTGACAAGCATAGTAATAAGCATAGTAATCATCAGCTCAAGTGACCAGCCATTACAATGAAGCAGGGTGGTGTTGGGACCAGCAGATGGCATAATGGTTACATAGCTGAATTCCCATGTAGCTGACCGTGGTTCAAGTCCCCGACCTAGAGACTTAAAACTCATGCCTGGTGCGTGTGCATGTGTGCCCAAGATCCCGAGAGGAGGATGGAAGAGAAGGGATTGTGGCGTGGCCATCCCCTCTAGGGGGGTGGTTTCTCGCTTTCTGTTTCTCTGTCTCAGGTGAGTGCATGTGCCCTACAGCAAAAATCTCTCAAAAAAAAAAAAAATAGAAGAAAACAGAATGAAGTAGGGTATGAGTGGGGTCTTCTCATTTGTTGAGAGCTGTTAGACTTCAAGTTGCACAAACAATATGTTTTCCTTCACTCTTCATAGTCACTACCTCTGTAGCTAAAATTATGAAAGACACTGCCTTCACTACGCTATGGGATTTTTTCCTCTGAAAGCCATGTGTGAAAACTACTACAGGTGCTTTGGCTGGTAGAGAAGACATAAGGCATTTGGTTTTGTCTTGAGCTCATGTGGTCAGTCAGTGGTCCTCTTAGAGTCATGAGAACTACAGAAATCCACAATAATGTATAATGCCAGAGTTGCAAGCAAGCTTCACTGTGATAAATTCCAGCAATGTGAGTCTAAGAGTTGTAGGATCCAAAGAAAAGACCTGAAGATAGATAGACATTTTGCTGCATGCAGATGAGTTGTAACAAATAAGAATGTGTTGTGTTCTTTTTAAAATTTATTCACTTGAGTTGAAAAAAACACTCTCTAAAGATGATATACGAATAGCTAAAAGGCATATGAAAAAATACTCAGCATCCCTCATTGTAAGAGAAATGCAGATCAAAACAACAATGAGATATTACCTAACCCCAGTCAGAATGTCTAAGATTAAAAAAACAAAAAATGATAAGTGCTG
>NW_006160142.1:5139951-5185915 GCF_000334495.1 Tupaia belangeri chinensis | reverse complement strand
TATAGATGTAAATACCAGATATAGTGTGTGTGAAAGAGGGTCTGAGGAAGGACATTTGGGGGAGGGACAGGGAGGAAAAGCATTAATGGCACAGAGAGGTGTGGTATCATCTGTTGAAGATCTTTGTGGTTTTATCGACGGTGCTGGGGAGAGGTGTTCACCTGTTGAAATATCCATTTTGTAAGATAAATAATAATGTGATTGAATGTACGGAAGAAAATGAAATGAAAATAAATTAATTAATAAAAAAATTTATTCACTTCATGAGACAGAGAGAAACAGAAAAAAACAAAAAACAAAGAACACCCCCAACCAGATCTTCATGCCATCCTCCACCCCCAGTCTCAGCTGACTTGGATCTTTGGAACGTGTGCATATGCCTGGCATGCTCGGGGAGGTCCCCGAAGGCAAACCCAGGTCCTTTCCCACTTGTATTACTGCTGTGCTACTGCCTGGTCCTAAGAGTGCTCTCCCTTTAGCATTTAAAAAAGTGTTTCAAGGGAACCAGCAGTTACTGTAATCCAGCTATGTCGCTGGATTCCCACGTAGTTGACCGTGGTTTGCGTCCCGGACCCAGTGGCTTAGAACTCACACGGGGTGCGTGTGCATGCGTGCCCAAGATCCCGAGAGGAGAATGGAGGAGAAGGGATTACGGCGTGACCATCCCCCTGGGGGGGTGATTTCTCGCGTTCTGTCTCTATGTCTCTCTCTGTCTGTCTGGCGAGCATACACACCCTATAGTGAAAACCTCTCAAAAAAAAAACCCCAAAAAGTGTTTCAATTCCTTACTTAATATTTGGCTACCTTTGTCACTGAAATAAAGTCATTATTTGGAGACTATATTGGGCTGTAAGAGATTTGCTGTATTATTTTCTTTCCTGTTTATTTCATAAAAGCATTTCCTTGTTCAGAAGTTTTGTTTGGAACTGTGGGTGTGAGTTGAAAACTAGACATAAATTAAATTACCGTATAGGTAGAACTGACCCCTTACAAATGGCAAAGGCATATTTTTAACTGACCTAATCCTCAGGTAACAGGATGTGGGAACAAAATATTTATTAGAAACTACGTAATTGCCACCTTGACTTTTATTTTTTTCTTTTAAAGTTTTTGCTAGAAGCACATGCACTTGCTAGAGAGAGATGGGGTGGAGGTGGGGGGAAGTGAGAAATCACCTCAGAGAGGGAATGGCCACACCACATTCCCTTCTTATCCATTGTCCTCTTGGGATTTTGGCCATGCACGGATACATGTCCTGAGTGATTTTCAAGCCACCAGACCTGGGACTTGGACAGTAATCAACCTTGTGGGAGTCCAGTGCTTAAACCACCATGTCATCTGCTGGCCAAGCCACCTTGCTTTTTATTAGACTTCAGAATTATAATCAGATGGCATTGGTGGGATTAGACAGCAGAGAAGGAGGAAGGGGATGGAAAGATATCATACACTAAGAAACGTGTGGGAGGCTCTTGAGAGCTTAGCTGAACTCTCCTTGTTGGGATCAATGGAAAACAGGGGAGGGAAGAGATGTTTAGGAGGTAACACCAACTGGAACACACAGACAGTAGAATAGGTAGAGTCCATACGGAAGCCCCCAAAACACCAGCAGTGTCCTAATATTTATAAAATAGAACCATTGTGGTGATTGGTTGCACAACTATCTTGCAGTTTCAGGTCATTCATGTTTTGAAATAAAAGTTAACAACCTTAGCAGTACTTTAAAGAGACAGAAGGAATTACAATTAGAAAAGTCATATTTTAAAATATTTGTATAAGTAACTCCTGAAACGTAAAAATAATTGAAAACATGACATCTATACAATAATTTACAATAGAGTTGGAGGGAGTGTTATAATTTTCCATAGTGGAACTGGTCTGCATTTGGTTATACACTGACAATTGTTTTTATTACAAAGCCTTGTAAGAAATAATGAATACATGTTAAGAATTTCAGCACTATGGGGACCAGCAGTTAGCGTAATGGCTATGTCACTGGACTCCCATGTAGTCAACCATGGTTCGAGTCCTGGACCTGGCGGCTTAAACTCACACCAGGCGCGTGTGCATACGTGCCCAAGATTCCGAGAGGAGAATGGAGGAGAAGGGATTGTCCTGGTCATTCCCCCAGGGAGGTGATTTCTCGCTTTCTGTCTGTTGCTCTCTGTCTTTCTGGCGAGCGCACGCGCCCTATAGCAAAAACCTCTCCAAAAAAAGAAAAAAAAAAAGAATTTTAGCACTATGAAGGCCTTCACTGTAGATTAATTTTTCTTTTACTTGAACTTTATAAGAAAGAAATCATTCACTTTGCACTTTTTGATTCTGATTTATATGCAAATGATGCTTTTGAAATTTATCCATATCATTGCAAATATCAGTAATCTGTTATTTTTATTCTGAGTGATTTCATTTTATTGTAATTTGTTTCTCTATTCTCTTGTGGCTCAAAGGTTAGGCTGTTTTCAGTTTGTGGCTATCAGAAATGGGATTGTATGAGTATAATGGCACAAATCTTTTGGGGATTCATGCATTCCTTTCCAAACCCCATCCCAGGGATGTCAGTTCAGTAGTTATTAGGTCTTTTTTCCAAGACTCTTCTCCTGCGCACTCCCTTCTTATGATTCTGGCTATTGGTCAGATTTGGGTACTTCTACCTAAGAAACCAGGCGCCAAATGTAGAATGCAACTCAGTGAACCAAACTGGGAATTAGAAAATGAAAAATTCACATAAATATTGATTCTGCAGGCTGAGAAGCTTTATTTTACTTTGATGACCACCAATCATTACCTGTTTAGCTAGCTGTCCTGAGCTGGAATTGAAGTTGCCCTCTTCCTTGTTTTGCAAAGCCCTAAGGTAAGTTCCAAAATGTCAGTCTGCCATAATGGGGAAGAGAGTGTTTGGAACTGTGGGTGTGAGTTGAAAACTAGACATAAATTAAATTACCGTATAGGTAGAACTGACCCCTTACAAATGGCAAAGGCATATTTTTAACTGACCTAATCCTCAGGTAACAGGATGTGGGAACAAAATATTTATTAGAAACTACGTAATTGCCACCTTGACTTTTATTTTTTTCTTTTAAAGTTTTTGCTAGAAGCACATGCACTTGCTAGAGAGAGATGGGGTGGAGGTGGGGGGAAGTGAGAAATCACCTCAGAGAGGGAATGGCCACACCACATTCCCTTCTTATCCATTGCCCTCTTGGGATTTTGGCCATGCACGGATACATGTCCTGAGTGATTTTCAAGCCACCAGACCTGGGACTTGGACAGTAATCAACCTTGTGGGAGTCCAGTGCTTAAACCACCATGTCATCTGCTGGCCAAGCCACCTTGCTTTTTATTAGACTTCAGAATTATAATCAGATGGCATTGGTGGGATTAGACAGCAGAGAAGGAGGAAGGGGATGGAAAGATATCATACACTAAGAAACGTGTGGGAGGCTCTTGAGAGCTTAGCTGAACTCTCCTTGTTGGGATCAATGGAAAACAGGGGAGGGAAGAGATGTTTAGGAGGTAACACCAACTGGAACACACAGACAGTAGAATAGGTAGAGTCCATACGGAAGCCCCCAAAACACCAGCAGTGTCCTAATATTTATAAAATAGAACCATTGTGGTGATTGGTTGCACAACTATCTTGCAGTTTCAGGTCATTCATGTTTTGAAATAAAAGTTAACAACCTTAGCAGTACTTTAAAGAGACAGAAGGAATTACAATTAGAAAAGTCATATTTTAAAATATTTGTATAAGTAACTCCTGAAACGTAAAAATAATTGAAAACATGACATCTATACAATAATTTACAATAGAGTTGGAGGGAGTGTTATAATTTTCCATAGTGGAACTGGTCTGCATTTGGTTATACACTGACAATTGTTTTTATTACAAAGCCTTGTAAGAAATAATGAATACATGTTAAGAATTTCAGCACTATGGGGACCAGCAGTTAGCGTAATGGCTATGTCACTGGACTCCCATGTAGTCAACCATGGTTCGAGTCCTGGACCTGGCGGCTTAAACTCACACCAGGCGCGTGTGCATACGTGCCCAAGATTCCGAGAGGAGAATGGAGGAGAAGGGATTGTCCTGGTCATTCCCCCAGGGAGGTGATTTCTCGCTTTCTGTCTGTTGCTCTCTGTCTTTCTGGCGAGCGCACGCGCCCTATAGCAAAAACCTCTCCAAAAAAAGAAAAAAAAAAAGAATTTTAGCACTATGAAGGCCTTCACTGTAGATTAATTTTTCTTTTACTTGAACTTTATAAGAAAGAAATCATTCACTTTGCACTTTTTGATTCTGATTTATATGCAAATGATGCTTTTGAAATTTATCCATATCATTGCAAATATCAGTAATCTGTTATTTTTATTCTGAGTGATTTCATTTTATTGTAATTTGTTTCTCTATTCTCTTGTGGCTCAAAGGTTAGGCTGTTTTCAGTTTGTGGCTATCAGAAATGGGATTGTATGAGTATAATGGCACAAATCTTTTGGGGATTCATGCATTCCTTTCCAAACCCCATCCCAGGGATGTCAGTTCAGTAGTTATTAGGTCTTTTTTCCAAGACTCTTCTCCTGCGCACTCCCTTCTTATGATTCTGGCTATTGGTCAGATTTGGGTACTTCTACCTAAGAAACCAGGCGCCAAATGTAGAATGCAACTCAGTGAACCAAACTGGGAATTAGAAAATGAAAAATTCACATAAATATTGATTCTGCAGGCTGAGAAGCTTTATTTTACTTTGATGACCACCAATCATTACCTGTTTAGCTAGCTGTCCTGAGCTGGAATTGAAGTTGCCCTCTTCCTTGTTTTGCAAAGCCCTAAGGTAAGTTCCAAAATGTCAGTCTGCCATAATGGGGAAGAGAGACTTGTTATACTTCCTGTTGGACTAGATGTGCCCAGCAAAAACACCTTATTTGTCCTTTTTGTCTGCATAATCTCACTATAGACTTGGGAGGCATCTGTTCCTTTTGCGGCCCCTAGCAGCTTTTCATCATATTTGTTTTCTCAAGAAGTGGACTCCCATACTGTGGGTGCCCATGGGCCTCATTTCCCCATTAGTTCTTTTCTAAGTGGGCAGAAGTACTGGCCTTACTTTTGGAGCCCTTCCATGGAGTTTTCTAAGGCTGTGGCTCTATCATCACGAACCCCTGACAGGTCTGGGCTAGCTAATTCTCAACACTGCTGCCACCCCTCATTCAAGCCTCATTCTGCAATCAAGCTGAGGACCACTTCACTTAAGAAAGAACATTCATCTTAATTCCAAAAAAAATAACTAAATAAATAAATGAAAAGAATGACATTGCAGTTTTGAATGTGACCATGTAGACACTGATACTTCCTAGTTTCCTTCACCTTTGATAAAGCTCAGCTCTATAAAGAGCATTTTTTTTCTTTTACCTTATCGAAGAGGTACTTTGTGGACTCAGAATATATTTTATTGCCACTTGTACCTTTTTCATTGTAGAAAACAATTCGGCTTCCTCAATTGAGGAAACAGCTTAACCTTTCTATGTTTTTCTAATTTTCTTTTATTTACTGAATGATTCTGAGGGATTACATTTATCTTTTATTTTGATGAAACATTAAAATTTCCCTGAAGGTCTTTTTCCTATCAAGTATGATTTTCAAAGAAATTGATGTATTCCATTTCCTCTTGTCCAGATGGTCACATTTAAAACTGCAATGCCATTCCTCTTAGAGATAAAAATGGAAAGTTCTTTCTTAAGTGAAGCAGTTTCATAATATGGAGTGGTCCTTTGGAATCAATTGAATCAGTAGCTACAACTTGAAGCTCGACCTGGGTAAGATTGTGAAGTGGTTGGTGTCCACTGCTTTTTGATTAAGTGTGTATTTTTTCTCCTTGAAAATGTAACTCATTCCACAAAAAGATCTGACACTAACATCCAGCTACAAATGACAGAGAACTAACATAGATATCTTTTGGAGCACTTTGCATTTTGATATCCATCATACCCAGAACACAAATAGTAGTATCAGCCAATCTGAGTATTCTGAAGGCAACAGGAATTTTATCCCTTGATATGTGTAGCTGTTGGAGCTATAAGGCTCTTTGAAGTGTGCCTGCTTAGCAGGCCCCAAGAACATTACAGCTGTTGTGGATTTCAAACATTGGGGAACATCTCTTACTAGTGACATCTGGGGAAAGAATCTATTTGAAGAGTCAGCTATTTCCCTGAAGGTCAGTGCTTCTATCTTGCAGATGATTGGTATATATAATACATGACCAGGCATGGAGGAAAACCTAGTCTTAGGTCGCTAATGAACCCAAGTACAGATACATGGAGAAATAATGAGATTCTTACCACATTTGGGTTTCAATCCTCGATCCTTATGCAGAAGCTAACAGAAGTAGTGAGTGGAAGGAGGACAAGTGGCCAACTTTGCAGATGCAGAATTCAAGTGGTAGTGAGTGGAGAGAGGACAAAGTAATACCTAAGAAACAAATTCTGGTTTCATTTGTGTTTCATTTCATGCCTTAATACTGTGCTGCCAGAAGTGAGGTGCCTCCATATCCTTCTCACGCTGGAATTAAAATACATTCTGCTTTCCAGTTTTGTAAAGTCTGTCCCTTTAAGGAACTTTACATCCCTCATTCATTTCTCAGGTCAGTGCTGTAGAAGAGTCATTAGTATCCCTAATTTGCAGATGCAGAATTCAAGCTGTTCTGTTTTGGGGTCCAGTATGTTTCCCTTCACTGTATGTTCCTTCTCAAATTAAGATACATAATTGTTTATTACATTTTCTATTGGAAGTTAACATTGTATAGTATAGTACTTCAAACTTTTCAAATGACTTCCCATGTTTATTGTATATTGATTCCTCAAGTTGGGGGAAAATGAGTCTGAGTGATGTTAAATATCCAGCTCAGCATACCGCAAGTAAAATGGCAGGGGTCACATTCAAACCTGACTTCACATTTTGATATTTGTCATATCCAGAATGCATGTCTTTTCTGTTGTAATCTAAGACCTATGACAGTTTTTTTTTATGAATTTGCATAAGGATAATAGTGTTGGAAGATGCTATCTGGGTATTGGAGAAAACAAACAAGGAAAGCGTGAAAGAGGGGGACCAGCATGGTGGTTAAAGTGTTGGATTTCCATATGGCCGTATGTGACTGGAGTTCCAAACCAGGGGCCTTGAAACTCATGCCAGGTGCATGTGCCTATGTGCCCAAAACTCTAAGAAGAAAATGGAGGCAAAGGGATTGTGGTGTGGCCATCCTCCTGGAGGAGAGGTGATTTCTCATTTTCCCTCTCTTTCTGTCTTTTCTCTTTCTCTGACAAACACAAGAGAGAGAGAGACTAATTGTTTCAAGAATCAACTTACTACAGTGAAATGAACACTCGGCTGGGACTATTAACAACAAGAGCTACTATATATTGAGTAGTTTCTACGTGCTTGGCACAGTGCAAAGCCTCATGTGGATTTTTTCCATTTAATCTTAACACCAACTCTTTGATGAAATCCTATCATCATCTCTGTTTTATAGATAAAGAAACTAAGGCTTAGAGAAGATACAATAAGTAGTCTAAGGTTATACAGTTAATAAATCTTGGGACCAGCAGTTGGCATAATGGCTATGTCGCTGGACTCCCACGTCGTTGACTGCAGTTTGAGTCCCAGACCTAGTGGCTTAAATTCACGCCAGACAAGTGTGTGTGTGTGCCCAAGATCCAGAGAGGAGAATGGAGGAGAAGGGATTGTGGCGTGGCCATCCCCCCTGGGGGGTGGTGATTTATCGCTTTCTGTCTCTCTGTCTTTCTGGCGAGCACATGCGCCCTATAGGAAAAACCTCTCCAAAAACAAAACAAAACAAAAAACCCTTGGAGCCAGGATTAAAAATCCAAGTTTTTAAACCATCATGATCTACTGCTTGTCATTATTTGACTCCTGTTAAAAATATACTTGGTCTTGGCCTGTGTTTACCAGAGACTAGACTTGTTACAATTTATGATTATAATTTCTTTGGGACACTTATATTTGTCATTATAAATTAATAAATTACTACTCTGATTTAATTTAAAACATGATAGCTTACTTTTATTGAGAGATCACTAGGTTCCAAGCTTTGCTCCAAGCACTTTACATGTATTAACCCAATCATCACAACAATCCTTGAGGATGTTAACATCTATTAAAATCTCTATTTTAGAAATAAGGAAACATTGTCCAGAAGTCCTCTGTCTTTGGCCCAAGGTTATAGAACCAGCAGGTAGTGGAATCAAAGTCTGAATCTAGGCATTCAGGCCATGGTGTCTAAACTCATAACCACAGCAAGAGGATCTTTGGAGCCAGGGTATTGTAAATACTTTTTGCAAAGCAATCTTATTCATGGTGTGATGGTGCATTTGGTATCTGAGCCTGTGAGTCCAGGAGACAAATCCTGGACCAGAAAATATTTTTAAAGCTAATGAATGTTGCCCTATAAGGTTTCTTGGGAGACAGCCTGCTGGTTTCCTTGAAGATAATCCTGTACTCACAATTGGCCCTGTTTTAAAATGTTCCTCATGTACTCTGGGATATAGAGAAGTGCTGATGACATACTGAAGGTGTGCTAATATAAGGTCCCAGAAGGAGGTTAGTGGTTAGTGACAGATTTATCTGGTGGAAGCCTTCAAATGGAAAGGGAAGGGATGAAGTTTGGGAAAAGAATGAGGCAAAGGTGGGGAGCTGGGGTGTAGAGAAGGCAAGAGGGCACAGAGAAAGAGGCCACTTCAAAGTACAGCCTCTGTTTGGAACCGGTAAGATCAAGTGAGTAGATAAAGAGAGACTGGACTGTGGGAAGGATAGAGTTCACAATTAATGTTGGAGATAGTAAGGAGCTAACATCAAGATGAAAGGGGTGTTCAAGGGAGATGCTTCTGGTTGTTGTGTTTTGGGAGGACAAGTCATTTGCTTGAAGGGATATTCAGTAGAATAAGTTTAGAAATCCAAAAATAGAAATTGAGAGGCTGAAATGCTGGGAGCATTTTTATTTCATTTTGTTTTATTTTTCTCTTTGTCACGTGTTTATGAATTTTCTGAGGTTAAACCACAGTGGAAGAGAAAGGCTCAAAATAGCAATAGAGGTGCCTGAATACCAAAGCAGGATAGATCGTCCCTTTGGGAGGACCTCACTAGGTTTGTGGGCCCAGTGGATATGATTTATGTGACAAATGACTGTTGTTGTGGACTAAGTTAGTTGTAAAAGGCCACTAGCCATTTTTTCCACCACTCCCAGGGTTGCACTGAGAACTGTTCATGTTTGCATGAAGCTGTTCTCTACCTCAAGGCCCCGGAAGGGAGACTCATGGGAAATACATGCTCAGTGGTATAGTTTGCACTTGTGCTGTGGAGAAGGGACAATGACATTTTATTTCTGCAACTGGTCCCAGGTACAAGGGCAGTGTGTTTGGTCTACCTCCTCTTAGCATCTGTTCCTGGATGCTGAGGTTTGGATCTGAGCTACTTCTCTCTCCCACTTTTTGGCACACAGTTGAGCTCATAGTCATAGAGTCTGTGTTTTTCTGGAGAGTAATGTATAGACTAAATAGAATAGCCTTCTCCTAATTTTTATTTTATTTTTAGATTTTTTAGACATATGATGATTATGCATATTTATAAGATAGAATGTGATGTTTTTGATACACACATTATGTAATGGTCAAATCAGGTTTAGCATATCCATCATCTCAAATATTCATTTTTTTTCAGTTAGAATATTCAAAATCTAGCTACTTTGAACTGTATGATAGGATATTATTAACGCTAATGACTCTTTTGTGCAACAGCATACCAGAACTTATTACTCCTGTCTGTGACCCTGTATTTATTCAGCAGTCTCTTCCCACCCCCTCTTCTTCATTCCTTCCCCCCAGCCTCTGGTCACCACTTTTTACCATGTACTTCTATGAGATAAACCTCTTTCATTTAGGATATGAGTAATACATACAGCATTTATTCTTCTGTGCCTGGCTCACTTAACATAATGTCCTTCAGGTTCACCCATGTGGCATAAATGAAAGGATTCTGTTGAACAGCTAAGTATTAGGTCATTAGGAAAGTCATGACATATTTTTCTATGCAAAAAAAGTGTCCTGAATTTCCCAGCGACCCTGTAGTATTTCATTGTGTGCATCATAACATAGCCAACAGAAGCAGAAAGGTCAGCAGGTAATTGTAAACACAGAGAGAGAACACCCTGAAGGCAGCTATCTTACTTTTTTTTTTTTTTTTTTTTTAACAATCTGCTTTCATGGGAACTAAGCCATTTCCAAAAGAGGGGGAACTTTCCCTCCTGTGAGACAGCATTAATCTATATCTATACCTATATCTGTATCTATATCACAATTTTGTTATCCATTTATGTGTTGATGGTCATTCGGGTTGATTCCATATCGTGGCTATTGTAAACTGTGCTGCAATAAACATAGGCATGTATTTAGTTTTTCTATATGCTGATTTTATTTCTTTGGGGTGCATACCCAGTAGTGGGATTGGTGGGGCATATACTAGCTCTATTTTGAAGATTTTGAGGAACCACGATACTGTTTCATAGTGGCTGTACTAATTTAAACTCTCACCAAAAGTGTATGAGAATTCCCCTTTCTCTGCATCCTCACAAACATTTGTTAACTTTGTCTTTTTATTAATAGCCATTGAAAGTGGGGTGCGGTCATATCTCATTGTGGTTTTGATTTTTTTTTTTTTGGAGAGGTTTTTGCTATAGGGCACGTGCGCTCACCAGACAGACAGAGAGAGACAGAGAGATAGAAAGCGAGAAATCACCCCCCGGGGGGATGGCCACGCCGCAATCCCTTCTCCTCCATTCTCCTCTTGGGATCTTGGGCACGCATGCACACACACCCGGCGTGAGTTTAAGCCACCGGGTCTGGGACTCGAACAGCGGTCGTCTACGAGGGAGTCCAGCGACATAGCCATTAGGCTAACTGCTGGTTCCTGTGGTTTTGATTTTCATGTCCCTAATATTTAGTGATGTTGAGACTCTTTTTCATGTATTTGTTGGCCATTTGTATGTCTTATTTAGAAAGATGTTTGATTCTTTTTGCCTTTTGTTAATTGGATTTTTGTTTTTGTTTTTGTTTTTGTTTTTGGCTATTGAGTTGTTTGAATATATTCTAGATATATTCTGATATATTTTAGATAGTAACCCTTTGACAGATGCATCGTTTGCAAGTATTTTCTCTCACACTGTAGATTCTCTCTTTATTCTATTCATTTTTTCCTTTGGTGTGCAGATTTTTAGTTTGTTGTAATCGCATTTGTCTTTTTTAAAAAAATAATTATTTTTAAAATTTTATTTATTATTATTTTCTTTTAATTTTGCCATAGGGCATATGTGCACATGAGAGAGAGAAAGTGAGAAAGTAAGCTGCCAAATCTGGGACTCAAACTGCTGTCAACCATTTGGAAGTCCAGCACCTTAACCACCATGCTACCTGCTTGTCCTCAACCCATTTGTCTGTTTTAACTTTAATTAGTAGTGCTTTTAAGTTTTTGTCAAAAAATTTTCCAGTCCAACGTATTGGAGTGTTTCCCCTATATTTTCTTGTAGTAATTTTATAATTTTGTGTTTTACATGTAAGTCTTCAATCCATCTTGAGTTGATTCATATGATTATAAATAAGGGTCTAACTTCATCTTTCTTTATGTGGATATCCAGTTTTCCTAGTACTGTAAGTTGAAGTTTGATGCCTACATTTTTTTTTCCCTTCTGGATTGCTTTGGCTATTCAAGGTCTTTTGTGGCTCCATACATACTTTAGGATTACTTTTTTTTATTTCTGTCAAGAATGTCTTGGCATCTTGATAGGAATTGCATTGAATGTGCAAATCACTTTGGGTAGTATAGACATTTTAATGTATTAATTATTTCAATAATGAGCAAGAAATACCTTTTCATTTATTTGTGTCCTGTTCAATTTCTTTAATTAATGTTTAATAGTTTTTATTGTAGAGATATTTCACCTCTTTAGTTAAATTTATTGCTAATACACTACTGATTTTTGGATTTGTACCCTTTTGTATTTGGACTCTTTCTCTCAACATTAGTTTTTTGTTTTTTAAATATTTATTTATTTATTTATCATTTTTCAATTTGACCAGAGACTCAGAGAGAGAGAGAGAGAATAGAGAAAGAGGAGGAAAGTGAGAAAGCAAGCCACCAGGTCCAGGACTCAAACTACGGTCAGCCATATGGGAGTCCAGCACCTTAACCACCATGCCACCTACTGGTCCCAACATTAGGTTTTTAAGATTTATACTTGTGAAAAACTGTAGCTCACAGTAGGTATAATAAGTTCAAGAAGAAATTTGTCTTAGTCCATTATTGTGTTGCTAAATAGAAGACTGGGTGATTTATAAAGAATAGAGGTTTATTTGGTTCACAAGGCTGGTGACTGGAAAGCCAAAGAATATGGAATGAGCCTCTGGCCAGCCTCTGATATTGCAACATAGCTGACAGAAGCAGGAAGTTTAGCAGGTGCATGCTGAGAGGGAGAGAGAGAATTGCAGACAGTTATCTTACTTTTATAACAACTTGCATTCACATGAACTAAACCATCTCTATGAGAGGGAGCACTCTCTCTCTCCTTCGAGACAGTGTTAATCTGTTCATGAGGGTGATGCCTCCATGATCCAAACCCTACCTACTACGCCTCACCCCCTGTCAGTGCCATCACATTGAAGAATAAGTTTCCAGCACATGAACCTTTGAAGGACAAACTATGTCTAAACAATGGCAAACCATTCTTTTTGAATAAATCATAATTTTTAAATTCTGTTTACTGCTGATGGACATTGGTACCATTTTCAATTTCTGGCTATATCAAATAATATACTATGAATATTCTTGCATGTGTCCTTGGTACTCATAAACATGTATTTTTCGTAGCAATATAGCTCCATGTGGGAATGCTGAGTCAAAGAGTATTTGTCTTCAGATTTAGTAGATGGTAATAAACTGATTGCTAAAGTGGTTGTACCAATTTGCATCCATACTAGCAGTTTGGAGTTTCCATTATTCTACATCCACACTACTTGTTTATGTCTGTTTTGAATCCAAAATAGCCAATCTGGTGGTATACAATGCCATCTCGTAGTTTTAATGTGGATCTTATTAATTATTAATACTAGTGTTGACGGAAAATAAATAACCAACTGTAAAATTAATAATTAATAACTAATGCGGTTTATTTTTAAGCCAACTGTGTGACCTAGGCCGGAGAAGAGGCATACATGCCTTTTCTCGGGGTGGTCATGTACAGAGGTTCCTTTTATTTGCTTTTGAGATTGACAGACAACATTTAATGAAAAGACTTCCCATTGGTCTGGCCCAAAAAGGCGGGACATGTAAAAGCGGGGGCTTGTAAGTTATAAGTGGGTTCCACAAATTCTCAAGTCAGTAATTAGAAAGAAAGATTTGTGTCTTGGGAAGAGATTAGTTAAAAAAAGGCTTAATCTACATCTTAAGGAAAAGGAAAGTATCGTGTCTTGGGAAAAAATAAGCAAAAGAATACACTGTAATCGGTTGAAATATATATTTCAAAGATACTATGCCAGGAACAGGAGGTAGAAAGAATCCTGTCAATAAAAAATAAATGGTCTGTTAATGTTTGTAGGTATGACTTCCCCAGTCCCTTTTGGAAAATAGAAAAAGTAGTCAGACTTCTGTCCACACTAGCAATATTAATTAGTATTTTAGTTATTTGGATATTCTCTTTTTTAAGTCTCTTGGCAACTATTTAAAACATAACTAGTTGGTTTCTTATATGTTTAAATTTTTAAAAAAAGTTTTGCCGGGAGCAGTAGTTAGTGTAATTAATGGCTATGTCGCTGGACTCCCATGTAGTTGACCGCAGTTTTAGTCCCAGACACAGTGGCTTAAACTCATGCGGGTGCATGTGCATGAGTGCTCACGAGCCTGAGAGGAGAATGGAGGAGAAGGGATTGCGGTGTGGCCATCCCCCTGGAGGGTAATTTCTTGCTTTCTGTCTCTCTGTCTTTCTGGTGAGTGCAAGTGCCCTATAACAAAAAATATCTCCAAAAAAAATTTTTTTTTGCCATAGGGTGCATGTGCTTTGGAGAGAGATAGAGAGACAGAGAGAAAGTAGAAAAGTGAGAAATCACTCACCAGATGGCCGTGCTGCAATCCCTCCTCCATTGTTCTCTTGGGATTTGAGGCATTCGTGCACACATGCCTGGTGTGTTTTTCAAGCCCTGGATCCAGGACTTGAATCATAAAGCTGATCATATGGGATCCAGAGCCTTAAACACCATGCCACCTGCTGGCCCAACATGGTTCTAATATAGTCAGAATACAAGTCTTTTGTTGAATGTATGTGTTGTGAATATCTTCTATTTTTCAGTCTCTTAAAATTACCTTATGATGAACAAAAGCTTTCTTTTGATAAAGATAATGATGTGTTTATAATTTATAATCTTTTCCTTTATTGTTCTTATTTTCTGTTTAAGAAAGGTTATGAAGACATGCTCTTATGTTAGTATTTAAAATTGTATTGCTTTAGCTTTCATGTTTGGATCTTATCTATCTGGAATTGATACATATGTGTGTGATGAGGGATTAGCATTTATTTTTAAAAATGAGAATATCTCATTGGCTCAGAAATCATTTATTGGGACCAGCAGATGGTGTAATGGCTACATCTGTGGACTCCCATGTAGTTAACTGCGGTTCGAGTCCTAAACCTGGTGGCTTAAACTCACACCAGGTCCATGTGCATGCATGCCCAAGATCGCAAGAGAAGAATGAAGGAGAAGGGATTGCGGCATGATCATCCTCCCTGGGGGGTGATTTCTTGCTTTCTGTCTCTCTGTCTCTCTCTGTCTTTCTGGCGAGTGCACATACCCTATAGCAAAAACCTCTCCAAAAAAACAAACCATTTATTGATAAAGATCATCCCTTTTTTACCATATTGCCACCATTATCCTTCAAGATTCCCTGTGGCTGTTGTAGGCCCTTTAAATTTTCATGTTAATTTTATCATCTTTTATTTAAAAAATTCAGCTAGGATTTTTATTTGAGATTGTATGGAACCTATAGATTAATGTAGAATAAAAATGATGTCTTCATCATGCTGAGTCTCCTATTAATTATAAAATTTCTCTTTATATCTAAATCTTCTCTACTTTCAGTAATGTCTTCTTGCTTTCTATTTTGCGTTTTGCACATCTTTCATTAGTCGTATTTCTTAGTATTGATTTTTTTTTCTTTTTTGAAGGTTTTGCCTTCTGGCACATTCACTCACCAGAGAGAGTGAGACAGAGACAGTGAGAGGGAAAATGGGAAATCAACCCCTGGGAAGATGGCCATGTAGCAATCTGTTCTTCTCTATTCTCCTCATGGGATCTTGGGCACACACACACACACACACACACACACACACAACACACACACCTGGCATGAGTTTCAAGCCTCTGGGTGTGGGACTCAAACTGAAACGCTGTTGACTACGTGGGAGTCCAGTGTGATGTAACTGCTATGCCATCTGCTGGCCCCTCTTGGTATTAATTTAAAGAATAATTTAAAATTTTATGTTAATTTTTTAAAAATTCTTTTTGATTGGCATGTGAAAATATATTTTTAAACTTTGCAATTTTGTTAATTCACTTATTAATTCTAATGATCATATTTATATATACCCATTTAGATTTCTGTGTAATTATGTCATCTACGAATACTGACAGTTTTTTTTTTCTTTCATTTCTTATTCCATTTCTTTTTCTTGTTTTGTTCCATCAATTAATTCAAGGTTGAATCAAAGTGGTGATGGTCGCCATTCTAGGTATACTCCAGATTTTAGGAGTAAAGCTTTTAATATTTCATCATTAAACATGATGTTTATCGTAGGTTTAAAAATATACCCTTTTTAAAATTAAGGGAAGTTTTGGTCTGACCCTGTAGCCTAGTGATTGAGGAAGCCAGATCACATATAACCAACTGCATGGTGTGAATACTGGCCCCTGCAGCTTGAAAAACATGCCAGGTGTAATTGAAAAACATGCCAGGTGTAATATACATGTGTGCCCAAACTCCGACAGGTTTCAGGAATGAAGGAGGAGGAATTGTGACCTGATCATTCCGCAAGGGGGATGCAAGAGAAGAGACATAACTAACTCCAGAAGATGCAGCAGAAAAGAGACAATGAATTCCAGGAGGTGAGGAAGTTCTTGCATGAACAGAAAGGGAAATACCCCTCCCTCCCAAAATGTAGTCCAATGGAATTGTTATAGATGAAGGCTGTGATACAGGAAATCAATTCCTCCCTTCAAAGTATTAAAAGCAGATTAGATCATGCAGAAGATCACACCTCAGATGTAGAATAATACATGATTAGTACTAGATACCATTAAATGCCCACACATCCGTATCATTGGTATCCCAGAAGGTGAAGAAACTAATATTGGCACTGATAATCTATTCCATGAAATCCTGGAAGAAATCTTTCCAAACCTAGAAAGGCACTCAGATACCTGGACCCAAGAAATATAAAGAACTCCACATAGAATCAACCCAAGAAGATCTTTTCCAAGGCACATCATAGCCAGATTGACCAAAGCCACAGACAGAGAAAAGATACCAAGATTGGCAAGAGAGAAATGTTAAATTACTTTCAAAGGATATCCCATCAGGCTAATGTCGGACCTCTCTTCAGAAACAATGTGAGCAAGAAAAAAATGGGAAAATATATTTGAAGTGCTAAGTGAAAAACAATTTCAACCAAGAATACTATATCTGGCAAGATTATCCTTCATATATGAAAAAAAAAAGACAAAAACATTTTCAGATAAACAAAACCTGAAAGAATTTACTAACACCAGACCAGCTTTCCAAGAAGTGCTGAAGGGAATGCTATACCAAGAAAGCTAAAATCGGACACACAGAAATAAGAGTACAAAAACAACCAAGATAATGACCAGCCTAATGGTAGGGACAAGTTCGGAGTTGAATGTTAACTTCCAGAGTTTAAATGGAAAGATCAGACCACAGTAACAATGCAAATTCAATAGAAGAGAGATTAATTACATGAGACCGAACTGGTAAAGTAGAATTTTGTGACTTTTGACTAAAAAAATTATTGATTTTCTTCAATGCTTTGTTTTCCAGATTTAAGTATTTTTGTCTTCTCTCGAACTGTTGATAGTTTCATCTACCTACTCTTTAAACTGAATCTTAACTTTTTTTTGGCTTTAAGTTTTAATAAAATTTTTCCTATTTTTTTTTTTTATTTTGGTCTATTAAAACTAGAACTGTTGGGACCAGCAGTTAGCGTAATGGCTATGTCGCTGGACTTCCATGTAGTCGACCGTGGTTCAAGTCCCGGACCTGGCAGCTTAAACTCACACCGGGCGCATGTGCATGTGTGCCCAAGATCCCGAGATGAGAATGAAGGAGAAGGGATTGTGGCGTGGCCATCTCCCCTGGGGGCATGATTTCTCACTTTCTGTCTCTCTCTTTCTGTCTCTCTGGCAAATGCAAGTGCCCTATAGCAAAAATCTCTCTTAAAAAAATAAACATAAATAAAACAAAACAAAAAACTTGTGGGATGAAAGAATTGTTTTTTAGTTATCCCTCTCCATTTGGGGAAGATTGAGTTTGAGAAAATGTTTAGAGTTTAACAGAAGTGTAAGAAGCTTCAAACTCTCTTGTTATTATGTATGCGTGCCCAAGATACCCAGAGGAGAATGGAGGAGAAGGGACTGTGGTGTGGCCATCCCCCCCTGGGGGGTGATTTCTTGCATTCTGTCTCTCTATGTCTTTCTGGCTAGCACACATGTCCCATAGCAAAAGCATCTCCCCCCAAAAAACAAAACAAACAAAAAAACCCTAATGACTACAGTAAGCTATATAGTCCCAGCTAGGTACTACCTTATAGCATGTTCATTTCACTCACTGAGGTTTAAGCCTAATGTAAAACATGTGTTCCCAGATATGTATACATCAGCTGTGTTTGCCATTGAAAGTATTTAGATCAATTAAGCTCTTCAGCAAATCAATAAAATTAAAAAAAAGAACAGTATCAGTGCTTAATTTGCAGTTGAGGGGGTCAGCAGTCTTATATTAATTACAATGGGCCAAAGTAAACATGTTGGCAACTTCTGATGTCTCTGAAGGGAGATCCCATTTTTTCTCTTTTTTAATTTTTATCTTGTAATCTACAGTTCTAGGGGATGTACTTATGAAATTTTAGAGTAGATATAGATATTCCAGAGTAATTTTCACATATCAAATTTCATTATGAGCTACATAAGTATTTTCTGAAGAAATAGACGTTAAGTTCTTAGGTCTTGACATTAAATATCAAATATATAGGACTTATTATTTATTTATTTTTTGAAAGTATTGGGTATTAAGGTTTTGTCTCAATTATTTTTATTGATATATAATTGTACATATTTATGGAGTACAGAGTATTTTTTGATATATGCATATAATGTACCAGTATTCTCATATTCACTACCTCAAACTTTAGCCATTTTTTTGTATTGAGAAGATTCTAGTTTATGTAAAATACACAATAAATTATGTTAGGTAGAAAAAAAATCACCAACCTATTCAAGGTAATTAATTTAATGACATTTTTTGTTTAGTGTAATTATTGATACAGTCAGATTCATTTTTGGCTTTTTGCCTTGTTTTCTCTGTGTCTAATGTCTGTTTTTGTTGTCTGTTCCTCTTTATTTCTTTTTTTATATTAAAGATTTTTATGTCTCATTTTAATTATATTGTTGATTTGTCTGCTATATATTGATATAGTTATTTTTTTCCTTAGTGCTTATTCTAGGGATTATAATATGCTTTTTTAATTCTTCACAATCTACTTCAGATTAATACTGACTTTATCCTGGTAAATAATAGAAACTTTACTCCAACATAGCTCCATTTTTTTCCTGCCCACCTCCATGCTCTTATTGGTCCATGTTACACCTCTATATGTTAGAAACCCAGTGGGGCAGTGTTATAATTCTTTCTTTATAATATAAAATTCACGAGGAAGGTAAGAGAAGAAATGTGGTAAATCTATTTATAATATTTTATTTTATTTAATTAAGTTTTTTAAGAGAGATTTTTGCTATAGGGTGCATGTGCTCACCAGAGAGAAAGAAAGTGGCAAATCTCCTCCTGTGGTGGTGGTCATGTTACAATCTCTTCTCCTTCATTCTCTTCTTGGGATATTGGCATGCGTGCATGCACACCCAGCATGAGCTTTAAGCTTCTGGGTCTGGGACTTGAATTGGAGTCACCTACATGGGAGTCCAGCAATGTAACCCTTACGCTATCTATTGGTCCCTATAATCTTTTATATTAACCCATATATTTGTCATATCCAATGCTCTTCATTTCTTCTTATGAACTTGAGTTATTCTTTGGTGTCATTTCCTTTCAGTATGAAAAACTTTAAAATTTCTGGTAAGGTAGGTCTTCTAGCCATAAAGTCTTAGTCTTCACTTAGTCTTCTTAGTCTTCACTTCTTAGTTATGTCTTTATTTTCCTTCATTTTTGAAGACAGTTTTGCTGAATATAGAATTCTTGGTTGACAATGTTTTTTTCTTTAGCAGATAGACTATTTTATTCCATTGTATTCTGAGATTCAGTCATTCTCCTGGCATTCATCTTTAATCTCAGATGAGAAATGAGTTCATATTAATGGTCCCTTGTACATGGTAGGTCTTCTTTTATCCATGTAGTCGACCGTGGTTCAAGTCCCGGACCTGGCAGCTTAAACTCACACCGGGCGCATGTGCATGTGTGCCCAAGATCCCGAGATGAGAATGAAGGAGAAGGGATTGTGGCGTGGCCATCTCCCCTGGGGGCATGATTTCTCACTTTCTGTCTCTCTCTTTCTGGCGAGCACACGAAAAAACCTCTAAAAAAAAAAAAAAAAAAAAACTAGTAATGTTTTTCTTGAAATTAAAAAATGTATTAAAAATACCTATTTAGGGATCAACAGTTGGCATAATGGCTATGTTGCTGGGCTCCTATGTACTTGACCATGGTTTGAGTTCCTGACCTGGTGACTTAAACTCATGCCGGGTGCGTATGTATGCGTGCCCAAGATACCCAGAGGAGAATGGAGGAGAAGGGACTGTGGTGTGGCCATCCCCCCCTGGGGGGTGATTTCTTGCATTCTGTCTCTCTATGTCTTTCTGGCTAGCACACATGTCCCATAGCAAAAGCATCTCCCCCCAAAAAACAAAACAAACAAAAAAACCCTAATGACTACAGTAAGCTATATAGTCCCAGCTAGGTACTACCTTATAGCATGTTCATTTCACTCACTGAGGTTTAAGCCTAATGTAAAACATGTGTTCCCAGATATGTATACATCAGCTGTGTTTGCCATTGAAAGTATTTAGATCAATTAAGCTCTTCAGCAAATCAATAAAATTAAAAAAAAGAACAGTATCAGTGCTTAATTTGCAGTTGAGGGGGTCAGCAGTCTTATATTAATTACAATGGGCCAAAGTAAACATGTTGGCAACTTCTGATGTCTCTGAAGGGAGATCCCATTTTTTCTCTTTTTTAATTTTTATCTTGTAATCTACAGTTCTAGGGGATGTACTTATGAAATTTTAGAGTAGATATAGATATTCCAGAGTAATTTTCACATATCAAATTTCATTATGAGCTACATAAGTATTTTCTGAAGAAATAGACGTTAAGTTCTTAGGTCTTGACATTAAATATCAAATATATAGGACTTATTATTTATTTATTTTTTGAAAGTATTGGGTATTAAGGTTTTGTCTCAATTATTTTTATTGATATATAATTGTACATATTTATGGAGTACAGAGTATTTTTTGATATATGCATATAATGTACCAGTATTCTCATATTCACTACCTCAAACTTTAGCCATTTTTTTGTATTGAGAAGATTCTAGTTTATGTAAAATACACAATAAATTATGTTAGGTAGAAAAAAAATCACCAACCTATTCAAGGTAATTAATTTAATGACATTTTTTGTTTAGTGTAATTATTGATACAGTCAGATTCATTTTTGGCTTTTTGCCTTGTTTTCTCTGTGTCTAATGTCTGTTTTTGTTGTCTGTTCCTCTTTATTTCTTTTTTTATATTAAAGATTTTTATGTCTCATTTTAATTATATTGTTGATTTGTCTGCTATATATTGATATAGTTATTTTTTTCCTTAGTGCTTATTCTAGGGATTATAATATGCTTTTTTAATTCTTCACAATCTACTTCAGATTAATACTGACTTATTCCTGGTAAATAATAGAAACTTTACTCCAACATAGCTCCATTTTTTTCCTGCCCACCTCCATGCTCTTATTGGTCCATGTTACACCTCTATATGTTAGAAACCCAGTGGGGCAGTGTTATAATTCTTTCTTTATAATATAAAATTCACGAGGAAGGTAAGAGAAGAAATGTGGTAAATCTATTTATAATATTTTATTTTATTTAATTAAGTTTTTTAAGAGAGATTTTTGCTATAGGGTGCATGTGCTCACCAGAGAGAAAGAAAGTGGCAAATCTCCTCCTGTGGTGGTGGTCATGTTACAATCTCTTCTCCTTCATTCTCTTCTTGGGATATTGGCATGCGTGCATGCACACCCAGCATGAGCTTTAAGCTTCTGGGTCTGGGACTTGAATTGGAGTCACCTACATGGGAGTCCAGCAATGTAACCCTTACGCTATCTATTGGTCCCTATAATCTTTTATATTAACCCATATATTTGTCATATCCAATGCTCTTCATTTCTTCTTATGAACTTGAGTTATTCTTTGGTGTCATTTCCTTTCAGTATGAAAAACTTTAAAATTTCTGGTAAGGTAGGTCTTCTAGCCATAAAGTCTTAGTCTTCACTTAGTCTTCTTAGTCTTCACTTCTTAGTTATGTCTTTATTTTCCTTCATTTTTGAAGACAGTTTTGCTGAATATAGAATTCTTGGTTGACAATGTTTTTTTCTTTAGCAGATAGACTATTTTATTCCATTGTATTCTGAGATTCAGTCATTCTCCTGGCATTCATCTTTAATCTCAGATGAGAAATGAGTTCATATTAATGGTCCCTTGTACATGGTAGGTCTTCTTTTATGTTCTTTTGTCTTTTTGTTTGTTTCTAAGGTTTTTGCCATAGGGTATACGTGCTCACCAGAGAGAAACAGAGACAGTGAGAGGGAAAGTGAGAAATCACCCCTCCCCATTCTCCTGGGATTTTGGGCATGCATACACACATGCCTGGTGTGATTTTCAAGCCAGCAAGTCTGAGCCTCAGACAATGTGGAAGTCCATGTGGGAGTCCAGCACTGTAATCACTCTGCCATCTCTTGGCTGCTTTCTTGCTGTTTTTAAGATTCTCCCTTTCTTTGGCTTTTGATGATTTGAGTATGATAAATATAGGTATAAGTATCTTTGCCTTTATCCTATTTGAGATTTGTTTAGATTCTTTGATGTGTAGATTAAAAATTTTTAAAAACAAAATTTAGAAAATTTCCTACAGTTTATTCCTGTTTTCTTTTCTTCCTTCCTCCTTTCACACTTCCTCCCTCCCTCTCTCTTTCTTTCTTTCTTTTCCAGAGGGCTCATGCATATTCACTGAAGAGAGACAGAGAGAAAAAGTGAGAAGCACTCCCCCATTGGAAATGGTCATGCTGTAATCCTTCTCCATTTCTCCACCTTTTTGGCGATCTGAGAACACATGCCCAGTGTGGTGTTTTTTTTTCAAACCCCCAGGTCCAGGACTTAAGCTGCACAGTTGGTCATGTGGGATTCGGTCATCTTAACGACCATGCTGCTGATTGGTCCACCACAATGATTCCTTTAAGCATTTTTCTGCTCCTTCTCTTTTTCTCCTTTCTTTCTGAAATTCCGTTACATAATGCAGAGTTCCTTGACTTTTTCAACAGATGTCAGAAACTCTGTTCATTTTTTTCTTTAATATTTTTCTGTATTAAGATTAGATGATTTATTTTTGAGTCATTAATCTACTGATGAACATTTTTAGCAAACTTTTCATTTCAATTATTGTACTTTTCAGTTCCTGAATACCCATTTAGTTTAATTTAAGATAATTTGTCTTGGGCCTACAAGTGATATGGAGGTTAAGGTGCTGGATCCCACATGGCCAGCTGCATGGTTTGAGTCCTGTATGTAGTAGCAGTTTGAAAACCATGCTGGGTGTGTGTGTGTGTGCATGCCCAGAATCCTGGAAGAACATGGTAGGTATTATGGCATGGCCATTCCCCTGGAAGGATGACTTTTCACTCCCCACTCACCCCCCCCATCTCTCTCTCTCTGTCTCTGGTGAGCATGTGCACCCTGTAGTAAAAACTAAAAAAACAAAAACAAAAACAAAACAAAAACAACTCTCTTTATTGAGAATTTCTATTTATTCAACATATTGTTCTTGTACTTTAATTCTTCTTCTTCTCCTTCTCCTTCTTTTCTTTTCTAGAGAGAGAGAGAGAGGAAGTGGGGATGGCCACACTATAATCCCCTCTCCTTCATTCTCTTCTTGGAAATCTGGGCAAGCACATAGATGTGTCTGACATGTTTTCAAGCCACTGGGTCTGGAACTTGAATCATGCAGTTGGCCATATAGGATCCAGCAGCCCTAGCCATCATGCCACTGGATGGCCCAATATACTTTAATTCTTTAAATGTGTTTTATTTTGTTAATTGATCATATTTACAATAGCTCTTCTGCTGTCTTTGTCCACTAAATCCAACACTTGGGTGATATTCAAAGACTGTTTAAATTGACTGATTTATTTTTTTCCTGAGTAAGGGTTATACTTAGCTATTTCTTGGAATGTCTAGCTGTTTTTTGGTAAAAAGATACTTTAGATGGTATATGGTAACAACTCTGACTTCTGATTTTCTTATTACCCTAAAATTATTGCTGTTGCTTTTTGTTTAATAAATTACCTGGGATAAATCTTTAAAATCTATCTCCTCCATGGTTTATAACCACTGATATCTTTGCTCATTTAAAAAAAAATTCTCATTTTTATTTGAAACATGTCTCCTAGAGGTCATTATGTTTGTGTAGCTAGTGATTAGTTAATAATAGAACAGAGTTTGTGCTCAAACACTGTGAACTTAGTAAGGCTGTTTCCTGCTGGGGTGTGTGAGTGTGTGTGTGTATGCGTTGTGTGTGTGTGCACATGTGTATGTGTGTGTGTGTAGGACGGTACAATGTTAAGGGCGTTTTGAAGCCTGCTCCTGCTTCTACTTTCTCCTGGGCCATTTTGCATTGCCCCTATGTGTATGTATTACTCAGGGTTCTCTAGGGAGACAGAACCAACAGGATATGTATAGACAAGAGGGGATTTATTGGGAGAATCAGCTCACATGATTAAGGCAGCTGAGAAATCTCTAATAGGCTGTCTGCAAAGTAAAGATCCTAGGATGCTTGTAGCTTGGATGAATCCAAGTCCAAAGGCTGCAGAGGCAAGGACACCTCAGAACCCAGCGAAGAGAGGCACTGGAATGAATCCTGGAGTCTGAAGGCAAGATAAGTCTTAATTCCTGATGTTCAAGGCAACAGAAAAAGTCTATCCTGCTCTGTCTCAAAAGAGACCCCTTCATCTTCTGTATTTATTCTCTCCATGTCCCTTTTGGGTTAGATCATGCATACCCACGCTGAGGGCACACCTACTCTATCTAGCCTTGTCAGACTCTCATGTTACTCCCTTTTGGAAACATCCCCATGGAGGCACCCAGAGTAATGCCTTTTCTAGCCATTTCTTAGTCCAGTCAAGTTGACATTCAATACTAACCATCACAACATGTATGGAGCCTTGAGACTGGCCAGAAGTGTGTTGCTAGTTTGGATTCTCTCTGGTCAGTGCTGCACAAGTGTACAACCTC
This sequence comes from Tupaia belangeri chinensis, assembly GCF_000334495.1. Lineage (NCBI taxonomy): Eukaryota > Metazoa > Chordata > Mammalia > Scandentia > Tupaiidae > Tupaia > Tupaia belangeri. The sequence goes on along the minus strand of NW_006160142.1, from coordinate 5,161,025 downwards.
AGCCAAGCATAGTTTGCCCTAACTACAACTGCAACTTTAGCCAATAGAACCTTGGCCTTCCCAACTCACCTGCTGCCAACATTGTTACTTCCACTGCCTCTGGGTATGGGCATTGCCCATAGTTCCTCTTTGATGATGCTGCGTTTGATGCTGCCACCCTGGCAGAACCTCCTTACTTACCTAGTTGTACTACGGTTTGAAGCAGCCCCAGGAAGGAATGCTGTAGACCCCAGACATTCCTCTCTAAAGGTCGGTGGCTTTTTAAGTGTAATTGTTTTTGTCAATTTTGTCCAGATCCATAGTTTCTTTTTGGGGTAGAGAATTTGCTAATCCTCTTACTTAGCCCTATATAGAAGTCTTGTTTCCTGGTTCAAAAGATTTTGCTTAAAAAACTGTAGGCTTATAATATGTCTTTAAAAGAAGGAAAGACACATTTATCTTTGGGGTAGGGTAGCCAGGTTTAGTGAATAAAAATAAAGTTAAATTTGACTTTAAGATAAATGATGAATTTTTGAAATATATGTCTCCAATATTGCATGGAAAAAACAAATTATTTTTTAATATGAAATTTAAATCTTCTGAGTGTCCTTTATTTTGTCTGGAAGGTTTATTTTGGGGAATTTCATGGTTTATTGTAGAAAAACTAATATGTTCGTTGAGACTTTACAAATGTACAGGTGGTTTCCAAAGATAGGTGACTTTGATGTTTTGAAAAGGCCAAATCTGGCCTAACCCAATGAAGAGAACCATTTCATTTTATGACATGTAGCTTGTTGAGGACTAGCAGCTACAAACTTTAGGTTTTGTCCTCTTCTAAAAAGCACAGTACAATCAATATGTTATTTATAGAATTAAAGGCACATAGTTTCACAAGGAGGCTGAGAAGAATTATATTTGGAGTTGGAAAAAGCAGGAGAAAACAGACTACTTTGGAAATCCCCATTTCTCATCTGAGCTTACTGAATTTTTTTTCTAGAATACTGGGTGTCAGGAAAGTCAGAAGTAACTAGAGCATAATTAAATCTACTGCTAAGTCTCAGGGCTAAGTAAAAGAACTGGATGGAAATTTACATGTTTGCTGAATGAGTAATTGAATGTATGAAAGAATGATTGAGTTTCTCTTGTGGGAAAGCTGATTTCCAGTAGGTATTTTCTCTCTATCCCATTGATTATTCTTAGCCAAGTCTCAGAATTTCTTAGGAATCCATAGACAGGCTTCAGAGAGCTTGAGACTTTCAAAATGATATTTGAAATTTTCTGTGTATGGGCATATATAAAATTTGCAAGTTAAAGCTGTGCTATCCCTGATAGTACCCACTAGCTTTGTTTGCTATTGAGTGTTTGAAATGTAGCTAGTTAGATGTGAAATAGACACCAAACTCAAATATTTGCTACAAAAAGGGAATAAAATATAACCATAATTTTTGTATTGATTATGTGTTGAAAATATAAGTGAAGAATATAAAATATATTATTAAAATTAACTCTACTTTAAAAATGTGGCTTCTTTTAGACAATTTAACATGATATATGTGGCAGCCCTGATGTTATAATCTCTTTGTGTTACTATAACAAAATATGTGAGACTGGGTAATTTATAAATAATAGAAATGTATTTTTCACAATTCTAGAGCCTGGAAGTTCAAATCAAGGAGCCAGGAGTTTCCGTGATTGGCGAAATCCCAATCTTCCAAGATGGTTTCATGAATGCTGTGTGCTCACATGGTGGAAGGGCAAAAGGGGATAAAGGGGCAAAAGGAGTGAGCAGCTCTCTTGAACCTATTTTGTTGTAAGGTCATTAATACTATTCATGCGAGCTCTGCCCTCATGACCTAATTACCTTCTAAAGGTCCCACCTATTAATGCTATCACATTGATAATTAAGTTTCAACATATGAAATGTGGAAGACACAGAAACATTGCAACTACATTAGAAGGTTTAGTTCCTTCTTAGGTCTTAGAGAAATCTGTGGCTAGATAAGGTTAAGAGACACTCTAGGTGGTCAAAGTCAGACCTTGGATCAAGCCACATCAATGAGATGTCCATATGACAGTACCAGATTATCTTGTCCAGTTGAATTCCTCTATTGTGGGAAAATATTGCTTTTTTCATAATGATATTGTTGAGAACATTGCTCATCTATCCATTAATTCAATACATTTTCCAGATATTGTTATTGTTATAGCAGTGAATGAAGCAAAGAAAAGTTCTGACCTTATAGAGCATATATCCTAGCGACAGTGGGCCAATAAACAAAATAAGTATGTTACATGGCATGTTAAAAAAATGATAAATGCCATGCAGAGAAATAAACCAGGAAAAGGTTAGGTGGGAACAACAAGGGTAGGAATGGAGGTTTGCAGTTTTAAGTGGGGTTGTTGGAGAAGACCTCACTGAGACAATGACCTTGGGTCTAAGACTTGGAAAACTGAGGGACTGAGTCATATAAATTACAGTGGGAAAGTATTCCAGTCAGCAGAAGAGAAGCTACAGAGGCCTGAGGCAGAGACAACCTTGACATTTTTGCATAATGACCAAATGGGGCACCTCCTCTATAAAACCACACAATCAGATTTTGTTTTAATATCAGTGCCACATCAGAACATCTTGTTTTCTGAGGAATTAAGATATTTTAGCCTCTCTGGTAACACATATGTTGATGTTGCTGAGTAAACTTTTCTCTTTCCTTTGGCTCTCCAGAAGCACAGAAGTAACCTGACAGGCCCTTATGAACTGTACACAACATATTTACGTTTTCATCTTCATCTTGCTGTATCTTCTGGTTTAATTTGTATTTCCTTTGAATTTCATGCTTTGTCCTCTTACTTATATTTCACCAGGATTTTTTTGGTGTATGTTTTATAGGAAGCCACCTCAACTGTTTGTTAGAAAGAGACAGTGGGCATTCAGAGAAACAAGTACCCATGTCAGTGGCAAGATCCACAACTTACTAGTGTGAAGTCACTCCACTTATTCTCCAAGTTTAGCAAAGTATACTCTGTGCCACTCACTGTGGAATGAAAGAAGCTGTTGTGTATAAAAACAAATGCACTTTTAGATAATTATAACTTAAAAAGTGTATTTAATTGCTGGCCAGTTCACCCATACATTTATATCTTTTGATTGTAATATGTGTCTGCTAAAGGTTGTAATCTGACTGTTAAGTCGCAATGTGAAAACACTGTGTCAGCTTGTCCCTTGATGATTTTTGTGATGGCTGCACAGAAAGTTTGCATGGGTTGCATCAGGCCTGGGTTTAGGGTCAGCCCTCCTTTCAGATGTCCATCACATTAGTACAATTCAAATTTCTCTTTCCCAAGGTATTTGTACATTCTTCTTGGATATTCTAACTCCTTATCACATGCTAACACATGAGGATTTTTGAATTTGGTGATTTTCCTTTGATGAGTACAACGGGTGGGTTGCTAAGGAGTAAGGCACATTTGTAACTGTAGGTGAATATTTTCTGTGTGGACATTCTTCATCTTTTTGAGATTAGTTTGTTTCTTTTGCTGCTGTCATCCATGCATTCTCTTCACCTCTTGTTCAGTGACTTGAGCATATTTTGTGTATGAAAGGAGAAAAAATAATGACAGTTTTGGGTTTGTGGAATCTCTGAGGTCATTTGTATCCAAAGAGATAAGAAAGTTTATTAAGTGTGCACCTGCTGAGGTACTAAAGAGGAGCAGAATGTGTTTGTCCTTCATCTTTATTCATGAAGCCCTTGAGGGTGACGGGAAAGGAGACTGGCGATTAGGAGACCAGGCACACTTGCAGACAGTCAGACTGTGCAGACACATTCAGGTTGGCCAGTCCCGGCTGCCTGTGTTGATGTGCATTCAGGGCCGTGCCAAGCCATCTACCTTGGTGTGCTCTGCATTATTAATGCTTTTATAAGGGCACTCATTTGTATGCTGTGGGAGAGGCCAGGTTGGCACAATCTCATCTCTACTGAACCCTGCCTATTCACTGCTGTGACACCAGGGCTCCCAGAATGATGCAGAATTGAGCAAGCACAGCTGGAAGACAGCAGATTGTCTGGAACTAGGAAAAACATGCGTTTAGTCAATTTTAAATTAAGAGGCTTTGTTTACGTTTTCTCAGCTCCTCTTACAGAGTTAGTCAAATTTTAGATTCCCTACAAAATTAAACAAGTGTCAGGAACAGATGGTGGGTTTATTTTACTTCATTCAACCTGTTCAAGGAGTGTGAACTCAGGGACAGATCATTGCGACACAACTTTTCATGTTAAGTTGTCAAAAGAAAGCTGGAGTTATGGCACCCTCAAAGAGAGCAATTTATATGCATGTGAGGTGATGGCTGGGGGTATGACCAATCCCCTGATCAGAGTCAGCCTTATCCTTTGTACTCTTAGAAGGAAGACTGCTGCCTAAAGTTGCTGAATAGGAAGGTGGAAAGACAAGTCTATGCCCATATTTCCAACTTATATTCCATCAGGCTTCATATGGGGGAAAAGATTTAGTAATCGGGATGTTATGGTTAAAATAAAATATGATGGTGCCAGTATCTTTTTATTAGTAATTACAACTTTTGCTTTTAAGTCAATTTTGGGCTGCCTTGTTGACTTAACTTTTGCGTGTCTTCTATAACTGCCGTGATTTGATTAGAGAGAGCAAGGGAGGAAAATTATTGTACTGGAATTTCAAACATGTTAAGACCTTGTTTTATTGCTTCTCATTTGAACTTCCATTTGGTCAAGGCTAACACTGTGGGCAAACCTAATTATTTAGACAACATTTTACTCGTAATTCGATAGATAGGGTTGTTGTTGTTCTTCTTCTTCTTCTTTTTAATAGAGGTGATTAATTATTTTTAAAATACTTTGAAAAACAATTAGATATAATCACATTGAAATATTTTCTTTGCTTTGGAGATTCTTGTCACTTAAATGAAGCATTTCATTTGGAAAACTAATAGTGGTTAAAATAGAGGTAATGATATTTTAATGGATAATTTGAATCCCCATTCTCTACTTCTCACCCTTTCCCCTTGATAGCATATCATGAGTTTTTTAATTATCCAGATAATTACTTCAAAGCTTCACTTAATATCACATCTGTAGAAAGAGCATTTAATATCAACTTTTTAGATAAATGTTGGAATAGTCCAAATCTCCCCACTTATTTTAATTTGCTACTAATATAAAATGACTATAGAAATCAAATTTTAATTAAAACTAGAAAACCAGCCAGGTCAATAGATGTCCAGTTGATTGGTATTCAATTTAGACCCTTCTCCAACTTTCTCATTTCTGACTGAATTAGAAGTGACTGATGTTCTTCAGCTACTTATGAAGGCTTTAGTCATAAAATAATACATTGCCACACAGTTCTTATGTGAGGTAAGTGATTGATCAGAAAGATAAAAACTTTTCTTAATCTTGTTAGTGTTTACAAGCCTGTGACAAGCATTAAAAACAGGACAGCCAATGTTAAATAAATATGTTCCTACTACTACTAAAAAGAAAATATTGATGTTTTAAAGCTTATGCCTAGAGAAATGTTCTCATTGGTCATTGTCAATATTTGCTGGGAGATGTTTGCATTTTAGTACTTTGTAGCATGATAAAAAGTTGTAAGATGAATGGCTGGTGAGGGATATTGAAATGATCTACTGTGCTGGTTAAAGGGGCCAAAACCTACATGGCTGACTGCATGTTTTGAGTCCTGGACCTGGCGGCTTAAAAAGCATGCCAGGCATGTGTGTGTACATGCCAAAATCCCCAAAGGAGGGAAAAATGGAGGAGAAAGTATGATCCCACTCCCTACTCACAGGGGGGCTGTTGCCTTGCTTTTCTTCTCTCTTCCTCTGTCTCTCTCCAGTGAATGCATATACTTTCTGGAAAAGGAAAATGAAAAAATGAAAAACTCACCTGAACATATTAATGAAGTAATTTGTCACAGTTACGTCTATTTCTAGTTAGAAACAGTTGTGTATGGCCTGATACTTATCAAGAGGAAAAGGAAGTAAACTGCACAATTCTTTTATAGAAAGAAAAAGATATTCAGAAGTAATTAGCTAATTTTAAAACTAATTTTTAAAAAATCCCAAGACATGATATATAAAAAAGTAGGATATTTCTGCTTGCTTGCTTGCCTATTCATAAATCTGGACTTTGTCATCATTAAATATAGTTTGGTATTCAGTTTATGAATGTAAAATACTATACTGCAGGGACCAGCAGATGGCGTAATGGTTACGTTGCGGGACTCCCATATAGTTGACCATGGTTTGAGTCCTAGCAGCTTAAACTCATGCCAGGCATGTGTGTATGCATGCCCAAAATTCCAAGAGGAGAGTGGAGAAGAAGGGATTGCTATGTGGCCATTCCCCTGACAGGTGATTTTTTTTTACTTGCTATCTCTTTGTCTCTTTGGTAAGCACACTCACCCTATAGCAAAAATCTCTTTCTAAAAAAAATACTTATAATGTGTATGTTCATTACTGACATTTCATATATAAAGCATTTATCCTAAATAATAGAGTTTACAATAATAGCTACTGTTCTCGGTGTTACTGTGTACTGGGTGCTGTCTTTAGTGTCTATTGTATCCTCTTAGTGGTTGTAGAGAAGGTGAGAGATCAAGTTGCAGAGCAGTAAACACACTTGTCCCAGGTCACATGCTGGTCAGCACATTGGAACTCAGATTTGTCCTGTTTCATTATGCTGCTGCAATGGGAATGTAGTCCATAATTGAAAACTTACTTTAAATTTGTTTACATAGTGATATATTTTGCTTTAGTCATAGCTAGAAATATTCAGAATCTTATTTTGGGGTTCTGCATGTCCCTGCTTACGTGTTTCTGAAGGTGTTGACTTATATTGTTAAAACTACTGAAACACCCAGTGACTCTTTTCAACTGGTGGCAAGGAGTTGAGAGAAAAGCTAAAGCTTCTAAACAAAAACTGGAAAAATATAGATAATCCTTAGGAAAAAAAATGGCAAATTGAATTGTATATTTTAAAAAATCCAACTCTTAATTGAAATAAGAATTAAATTATATATTACAATTATTTTCACATAATGATCAGTTTAAAGGATGACCCATTCTCCTGGCAAGTTAAAACTCAACCATTTTGGGGCCAGCAGGTAGCATGGTGGTTAAAGGTGCTGAACTCCCACATGGCCGACTGCAGTTCAAGTCCTAGACCTGGTGGCGTGCTTTCTCACTTTCCACATCACCCCACCCTCCTGTCTCTCTTTGGTCAAATTAAAATAAAAAAATAAATAAAGTTAAATAAAATAATTCTTTAAGAAAAAAACTCAACCATTTCAAGATTACTTTTATTTATTTATTTTTTAGTGAGATTTTTGCTATAGGGCACATGTGCTTGCTGGAGAGACAGAGGGAGACAGAGAGACAGAAAGCACGAAATCATTCCCCCGGGGGATGGTCATTCCACAATCTCTTCTCCACTCTCCTTTCAGGATTTTGGGCATGCATGTGCATGTGCCTGGTGTGTGAGTTTCAAGCCTCTGGGTCCAGGACTTCAACCATGGTCAACCACGTGGAAGTCCAGAGATGTAACAAATTACACCATCTGCTGGTCCCTCAAAATGAATTTTTAAAAATGGGTGATGTATAAAAATTACCCATATATTAAAAACATCTCAACTTTCTTGGGTGAACCTCATATGAAAGTTTGCAAATAGGCTTAAATTTTCCCTGTGGTTCTTGCTATACATTTGTAGCAAGCTTGTTAGAGAAAGAAGAGAACAGAATATTATATAGGGATGTAACTTTTCACATTAAAAATTTATTTATTTAATTTAATATTTCTTCTTTTTTGGAAAGAGATCTTTGTTATAGGGTGCATGAGCTTGTTGGAGAGACAGAGAGACAAAAAGTGAGAAATTTCCTCCCCCCAGGTGGAGTGGCCACTCCACAATACCCTCTCCTCCATCTTCCTCCTGGGATCTTGGGCACATACGCACATGCGTCAGGCATGAGTTTGAAGCCACTGAGTTCAGGACTGAACCATGGTTGGCTATGTGGGAGTTTAGCAATGTAACTGCTATGCCATCTGCTCTTCTCTCACATTATTTTAATATAAGGGTCTATTTTTAAACTCTTTAAAGTTAATCAAAGTTGTAGGAAAATGAAAAATAGGGATAAGCAGATGTAATGGTCACATTGCTGGACTCTTACGTAGTTGACCATGGTTTGAGTCCTGAACTTGGCAGCTTAAAACTCACAGTGGGTGCGTGCATGTGTGTACCCAAATTCTTAAGAGGAGAATGGAGGAGAAGGGATTGTGGCATGGCCATCCCCTTGAGGAGTGACTTCTTGTTTTCTGTCTCTCTATCTCTCTGACAAGCTCATATGTCCTACAGGGAAAAAAAAAAAAAGAAAAAAAGAAAGAAAAGAAAAAAGAAAAATAAGTTAAACATGTATTTATTACTTTTGAGGAAGTTTAGTGTTACTAAAAATAGTCATTATTATTATGATTGTTGTCATAATAACAATTATGTTAAAATTACAAATGACAAGAGATATTTGTGTATTCTCATTGATGAGATCTAAGACAGAGAGCAATAGATTGTTCTCAGCATTGTAGGGCTAGAAATGAGGAAAGCAATGATGATTTAGGCAACAGAAAATATATGAACTAATTCAAGAACATTGTGGGTAGTTCTTTCAACCTAGGTTGATGTAAGGAAGGAAGTAGCCATGAATAATTGGCTTCAGATTGTGGGAGGCCCTGGAGGTCAGAGTGAATCCCATTTTGATACAAAAGACATATATTGAACATAAAGTTTTATAAGTTTCCTTTTATTTGCAATTAGGAAAGCCTTTTCTTCTTCTAGTTTAGCTGGCACATTTATCTAATGAAAATTTAAGAATGAAGTCAATGTTTAGATGTCATTATCTCAGAACAAACTCTTTCTCCCCCAAATAGCTTTGAATAGATTCAGAAATAAGCTTTTTTATGATAAAATACTTTAAATGTTGGATAGAAAATAGATTTAAAACAAAACCCTACAAGGACAGTGAACAGTCATATTAGTTTACTATTTTCTCTGAAGATTTAGACATAGTAACTGAACTCACAGGTGAGTTCATTGAAGAACTCCTTTACACATTAAATCTGAGAACAAAATTCATTTGTTTAGAAAAAATTTATTGGGCCAGCCCTGTAAGACAGTGGTAAAGGACCTGGATCCCACATAGTTGACAATGGTTTGAATTCCAACTGGTCCTGACAGCTTGAAAAACACACCGAGTGCATACGTGTCCAAGGGAAAGGAGAAATGCAGGAAAAAGGATTGAAATGTGGCCATTCCTGATTGGTGGGCTTTCTCTCTCCCATTCTCTGGTGAATGAATGTGCTCTCTAGCAGTTAAAAACAAAAACAAAAACAAAAACAAAACAAAACAACTTACCAAGTGAGTATGAGTGAATACTGTAGTCAAGCCCTGCCCTAAACATTTTTAGAATATAGTAATACCCTGTGCAAGCAAATAAATGTACAAGAGAATTTTCTATTATCTATAGAACTAAGGGAAAAAATAAATAGGATTGAAGGTCTCACTGAGCAGAAGGTATTTGGATTTTGAAGAGTAATGACAGAGATCTGAGCGTAGAGTGTTACACAGAGAAGGTGGAGGTGAAAAGTACGCTTGCAAAAAAAAAAGTAGGTGTGCAACTTGTCTCTAGTATCTAACAGGGAGAAGAAATTTTTTTCCTAGTTTAACAGACTTTAATTGGGCAAAAAATGATTCATGAATCAAGCACCCCCCAGAATGACTTCCCAAGAACTCCAAAGTGCCATACGATTGGGTAACATTTATGTACAGGAAAGGAAAAAGTGATGTACCAAAAACGGAAGTGAGAGAATGAAGTAGAGAAATAATTGGATTGGCTACAGCTTGCTATTTGCCTGCATGAACACAGCTTAAAGGGTGACTCACTGTGACTCACTGAAATGTGGATGCTGTGATTGGCTGTAGCTCAGCAACCTGCTGAGGAAGCAGACTCAAGGGAGAAGGCTCTTTAGAGGTGATTCATGGAAGTAAAATGCCATGGCATTTCCCTTCTCCTTTTGCTTTTCTTTTTAACTTGCCAGAGGGTGTGTATGCTCACCAGAGAGAGAGAGAGTGAGTAAGAGAGGTATGAAAGCACTCCTCCATGGGTAGTGGTCAGACCACAATCCCTTCTCCATCTCTCTCACTTTTGGGATCTTTGAGCCCATATGCACATGTGCCTGGTGTGTTTCTCAAGCTGCTGGGCACAGGACTAGAACTGCACAGTCAGCCGTGTGGGATCTATCTCCTATAACCACCAGGCCATGGGTGAGCCTTCCCTTCTCCTTTCGTGGAGGAGAGAGATGTGTGTTTTCTATCCTGATGCTAACAAAGGGTCCCAAGAGCTCCTCAGAGAGATTGGAGTAGCTTACTGGAGGGGGACACTAGCTCATGCTTTGATCATCAGTAAATCAACTTTGCAAGTCCTGTATTCCTTCATTTGCCCAAGACTCCTAGGCTGCAGGAGTGAGAGAAAAGTGTTGCTTGTGCTTGTTGTGTGTTGCATGCACTATCCTAGGTTCGTGTATACCTGCATTGGAGACACAGCTAATAAATTTCGAATTGTGTAGTTTAGGACAGAAATGCAAATGGGCAAATTTTCTTACATAAAATCATATCGGCACCTTAGCATTATCATTAAATCCAATGTCCTCATCTTTTAAGTAAGCTGAGTGAGCATACAAAATGCTATTGCATATCCTCTGTTACACTTAAAGATGGAGCAGGGCTGGAGCTCAAATATGCCATCTCTTGGTGATGATTCTTGTCTTTCCTATTTGTTGTCACACGAGGGTGGAGGAAACTAAATTTTTGCTATTCTTGGGGGGAATGTTATTATACCAATTCTTTTAGAAACTGATGAGTAATGTGGGTAAGAAAAGTCTTTTTTTCTTGGTCTTCTACTCATTGATGAGAGATACTTACTCTGTTTCTCTGAAACCTTCAATTCTCAGAGATTTTAGTTTACATATAAAAAAATGGTTGAGATACTACTGATCACTTATTGTGTTTCCTGTTCCTCTTTATATTTTTCCTGTCCTTCCCCCTAAACCATCACTTTTTTTCTCTTTGGTCTTGCTGGCAAGCTGCAGAACCTCACTGTGTTAAATACCTTCTTCCTCAACTATACCTTAGCTGCCCCTTGTATAGAGAGGAGAAAGAAATAGCATGTGTGTTTCACCTTTACGGTGACATATTTCCCTTGGCATTGCATTTAATTAGATTATGGTGAATGTCATGCTGTGCAGTGCTGTGTTTTATTAAGGTTAAAATGTGGTTCCATGATCAAACATGCTGTAAGTCCTGCAGTGCAGTGCAACACGAAATTTGTAACACCACCTGTGTCTGCTACATCGTAGATGGTAGATATGAACCAAAATGTGTATGTAAGGGTGGAAAAAGCCAGAGGAGATGCTATTATCTAAGTAAAAATATTCTCATATTGAAGCATAAAAGCTAAGTTTATGATAGAAATGTTATAATAGCATCAGAATGGAGCATTTCATTTTGGTTAAACATTGTGATCTAGTACAGACATTGCTGGAGGGGTGAGGTTGTTGAAGTTTGGACATTCATTTGTTCATTTATCTATTCATTCAATAAATATTCATTGATCACCTGCCTTTTACATAGATTGAGGGGATACAAAGCATGGTTCCTTCTTCTGTGAGGTTGCCTGGCCAATCAACATGAGTCTTAGTTTCCTCATCATTGAAATGAATCCTGGCTACAAAGATACAGCTTTCAAGGAAGACTCTTAACTGAACAAATGTTTGTTGGATGCTGGATGGCCATATTGAAATAATTAGAAATTAGAATTATTTCCTTCTTGCAAAATAAAGAGACTTTATTATTATTATTATTATTTGCCTTGATTTGTGCTCAAAGGTATGTAAGCATTTTAGCTCTGAGGTTACTTTATCCACTGGCTCTGTTTTTATCTTTTTTCTCTATGGCTTAATTGGGTATTTATATAAAAATATGTCAAGAGATAATAAAGTGGCCTGAGAAGAAGCCACATGTTTAAAATGTATGTGCTCTTCATCCAGGGACACCATGCTGGTTACTGATATCTGTGGAACACACTCTGACTTTATGGAGCCTGTATTCATCCAGAGCTGAACCAGCTCACAAGCCAGATCTGTTTTGATGCTGTTAAGAAATCAGGGTGAGTGTTGATTTGGGGGGTATGAAAGTTCTTAGCTTATTATCCCAGCCTAGTTAGTCTAGACTTGACAAACTTTCCAGGGGAATTTAAAAAGCACGGAAAGGAACCCAATGAAATCACTATTTCAGGTTTTCTAGTCTACCAGAAACCTTGAAACTTTATGGAATGAGACTGTGTTGCTAGTTAGCACCTTCCCTGCCAAAAACCATGGGCTGAGGATATTCCCAAATGAGACAGTGTCTTGTTTCCTTATGGGGTGGTTGGTTCTGTTCTTTGAGACTGTTTCTGGGGAGGCATTTGGTAGCTCTCTTCAGTGGGAATTATAAAACCACATAGTTACTGCAAGGTTGTTTAATGATGAAATACCATGGGAGCAGGACAACTGACTGGTCTTTCCAAGCAGTGAGCCCCCTTGAGGTTAACCTTGGTAGCCAAAGAGCAGCAGTTGGTATTCATGAAAAGTTTGGTCCAGAGATGATGTATTGCTATAAAGCAGATACCACTAGAAAGAAGAGTTACTGACAGAATATGATAAATAGCACAGCTAGATTATACATGAGAAGAGGCTTAAATCTTTTGGAAGCTAATGAATAGATGGCAATGATAGCTCAGTCAATGCTGATAAATAATGACAAGTTGCTGGATAGTGGAATATGGGACTAATTTGTGCACCATTCAGCATATGAGATTAAAAAAAAGTCAAAGAGTCAAGAATGTGTAACATTAAATATGAATGATCGCAATGAAGACAGGACGAGGTGAAAGTCAAATCTGTATGTGCCATTAAATATGAGCTGGCAGAACCCAAAGCTTGTTTTTCTTTTTTTTTCAATCTCTTGGAGGATCAAAGGGTAGTCACCTCTGAAAGCAAATGTGTGTGTGTGTTTTAAATGTGAGAGTCAATGTAAATAATAAAAAAAACTTTAAAAATGGACAGCATATTCAGAAAGAATTGCTAATGTGATGTTTGATTCTGAACATTTGGAGCAGTATGAGCAGTATTGATATTAGGTTCTGAGAATGAAAGTCAAAGAACCAAAGAACAAAGAGCAGCCCTAGTCGGCAATGGATGAGAGTGAAATGGCAGATAATGAGGGGAGAAGTACATCCAGACACAGGGCCTTAGATCTCTGGGAGGAGAACAGATGAGAAAGGGCGCAGGCAGGGCAGAGAATGTGGAATCATGACGTCTTTGATGAATCTTCTTCACATCAGTCTAGGTATGCTATAAAGCAGACCTAAAGAAATGAAAGGTACAATCCAAAGGCTTGTCTTTGAGTTTCTTTAATGACAATGTGACAGAAGACAAAACACCTACATCCATATGCAGACGCTTTGAAGACACCACGAGTGAGATGTCACTGGATTTTTTAGTAGTTATTAAATTGTGTCGAATAAAATGTTTCTGTTAGAGGCAAAGATGTAAATCTAGTTTGTTAAATAATAAAGAAACAAATTAATCTGTGCTAATATAGGAAAAAATCACTTGTCCACACTCAAATGACATGGTGCTTAGAGTGGATTTTCCTATTTAGTCAAGTAAATAGCATTATGTTTATCTTTTTTTTTTTTTTGAGAGATTTTTTTCACTGTAGGGCGCGTGCGCTCGCCAGACAGACAGAGAGAGACATAGAGACAGAAAGCGAGAAATCACCCCCCAGGGGGGATGGTCACGCCGCAATCCCTTCTCCTCCATTCTCCTCTCGGGATCTTGGGCACGAACGCACACGCGCCCAGCGTGAGTTTTAAGCTACCGGGTCTGGGACACGAACCGCGGTCGACTATGTGGGAGTCCAGCGACATAGCCATTAAGTTAACTGCTGGTTCCCCATTGTGTTTATCTTAAGATATGTGCAAATGCTGTCATCTAAAGGCAGATATTGTCTTTCAGGGGTGATCAGAGAACCCCTCAGGTGATAAAACGGGGAGATCAAAGATGGGAAAGGGGGCTATTACTGCTGTTGCTTATTTATTTATTTATTTATTTTTGGGAGAGGTTTTTGCTATGTGGTACATGTGTTTGCCAGGAAGACAGAGAGAGACAGAGAGACAGAAAGTGAGAAATCACCCCCCGGGGGGATGGCCATGTCGCAATCCCTTCTCCTCCATTCTCCTCTTGGGATCTTGGGCACACACGCACATGCACCTGGCGTGAGTTTAAGCCACCAGATCCGGGACTCAAATTGCGGTTGACTACCTGGGAGTCCAGTGACACAGCCATTATGCTAACTGCTGGTCCCACTGCTGTTGCTTAAGGTAAAATTTTGGTTGATCAATCGAATAATTGGTTTATAATAAACCAATTAACCAGTTTGGAGAAGTTTTCATTCTGTTTTTAAAATGGAAATAGAATAGTCAAAAATAATGATTACTTCTAGATATGTTATACCAAAGCACACAGCTGAAAAGCTAATGACTCAATCCTTCACCATTTCCCACCTTCTGAGAAAGAGTTCAAAATGAACCTCTCCAAGGCTTAATTCCTGAGGAGAAGATAAAAAGTAGTAAAAGATAAAAAGTACTAACCTTGCAAAAGCTATTTAGGATAAGTTGTGGCATATTCTAAATAATTGTTATATTTATTAGGTGATAATATTCTAAACTCTTACAATTTTCAGAGTTAAGAAATTATTTTTTCATGAAGTTTAAGTTAAAGGAATATATACACATGGTTTAGAGTCAGAGTTATGCAAAACTGGTAATGAGAAACAGCTGACCTGTCGTCACTACTCTGACAGTTTATATTCACAGGAAGAGACTATTCTTATCTCCATGTTTCTATGTAACATACTTGTATTAGTGCTTCTTGAATTTTTAGTTTTACATATTAGCTATCAGGATGGCCTCATGGCCTGGCAGTTAAGGCAGTAGGATCCCACATGACTGACCCTATATTCAAATTCTGAACCCACTGGCTTGAGAAACATGCTAGGTATGTGTGTGTGCTTGCCCCAAATCCTAGCAGGAGGAGAAATGGAGAAGGGACTGTGGTATGACCATTCCCCATGGTGGCGTGCTTTCTCCTTTTTTTTCTCTCTGTCTCTCTTTCTGTCTTTGGTGAGTGCAAGTGCCTCTGGCAATTTTTGTTTGTTTGTTTAAATTAGATAAAAGTTATAGACTTTCTCCTATGTAAGATACAGTTTTAACTTGGGACCAGCAGATAGCATAGCAGTTACGTTGCTGGACTCCCACATGGCTGACTGAGGTTTGAGTCCCAGGCCCAGTGGCTTGAAAACCACGCTGGGTGCCTGTAGGCATACCCAAGATCTCAGGAGGAAAATGAAAGAGATGTGATTGTGGCATGGGCATTCCCCCCCCCCCCCCCCCGGGGGAGTGATTTCTCACTTTTCCTCTCACTGTGTCTGTCTCTCCTCT
This sequence comes from Tupaia belangeri chinensis, assembly GCF_000334495.1. NCBI lineage: Eukaryota > Metazoa > Chordata > Mammalia > Scandentia > Tupaiidae > Tupaia > Tupaia belangeri. The sequence goes on along the minus strand of NW_006160142.1, from coordinate 5,145,433 downwards.
TTGGCAGTGCACACACCCTTTGGCAAAAACCTCTAAAAAAAAATACGGCTTGAACGCTTTCATCTTGTGCTTCCAAACCTACCATGTATATTAAAAGTAAAGACTATTTCAACATATGTGGTATGAAGAACCACCTCCCCCAGTGTGTTTATAATCTTTCAGCTATTTTAGTGTGAACACAGTAAATCAGGTAGTGTACTGTGACTGATTTTGCTTTCCTCCATAATATTTAATTTGTTTTAAAGTTAATAATAATTTTTCCTTTTTGTTTATATATTTTTATTTTTCTATGTGCCAATCATTAACTCAACCCCACACCCTCTTCTATTGTGTGTACCTTCTCTCAATACATTTAAACACATTAGGCTATCTACCAATTTTCTTTTCTTTCTTTTAAAAAAAAAATTCCCCTAGAATTTTTGGTCTACACTACTCTATGCTTCTTTCTCTTTAGGCCTGATACATAACTGTTATCTTGCATCTCCCAGCACCATCACCGTGGAGTTCCTATTTTTCTCTTTATTCTCTCAGTATCTTTTCCTTTTAATATGTTTATTACTCATATTTACTTTGCCCTTTCATTTAGGTGGAGTACATATTTTTGGTAGTTTCCTAAGAAACTACTTCAGACCTCCCCCCAAAAAAAGAAAATTGAAAAGCTGAATATCTGAACATATCTTTATTACACCCTCACACTAGATTGGAAATTTTGCTGGGTATAGTGTGAAAACATTTTTGTCAGTATTGTAAAGGCTTTGTTTCATTATCTCTTGTATCCAAGAAATGATGTTAAGAGGTTGTTTCCATACTTACCTGGCAGGGGAGATACCAAGACCACGAAGGTGGTTTTCCCAGTGTGAGGCTGATCCATTGCACTCTGGATGTGCTGACCCTTGCAATTTCCCCAAATGTGGGAAACTCAACTGCATAAGTTACAGTAGAGGAGGACTGCATTCATCATCTCCCCTGATATTCTTGTGTTTTAAAGGGTCTGAAGTTAGCCTTAAACATCTAGAAGTCATTAGGTCAACATTTGTGTGCAAGGATACTTGTTAGGACTTTGGGCTTATTGGTGGTGTGGGTGGTTAAGGTGGATGCACATGGCCTGAAATGTCAAAAGAGGGGTTGGCACAATCCTTTGCCATGTGGGTACTATCTTCATTCTTGTGAGTGGAAAAAAAAATCACTGCCATACTGAGTTGGACTATTTTTTTTCCTCCTCTATGGAAGCTTGTAGTATTTTCTGTTTGTCTTTCAGAATTTTCATCACGATATATATCATGATGTGTGATTCTTTTCTTCGTTGGTATTAGACACTTCCAATGTGGAAAAGATTGTCTTTTCATCATGAGGAATTTTCTTTCACGTATTGAGTCATAGGGAAAGTTGTGATGCATTTTTGCATAGAAAAATATAAAAACAAATACATCAGGACTTTCCCAGTGGCCCAATATTTGATTTCCTCTCTTTTCCATTTCTTTCTCTTTTCCCCCTGGAGTTCATGTTATTTGAAGGACATCCTAGGATGTACAAATTTTTATTTACCTTTCTTCCTATTTTCCTTGTCTGTTTTATATCTCTCTTTTCTTGCAATATTTCCTCAAAATTATTCCTTCTGTTGAATGTTTCATTTTTGTTGTCATACTTTTAATTTCTAAGTCTCTTTTTTGTTTTATTTTATTTATTTTTATTTGTTTATTTAATTTATTTTGTTTTGTTTTAAATTTTGCCACAGGATGTGTATGTTTGCTGGAGAGAAAGAGAGAGAAAGTGAGAGAGAGACCACAATCCCTTCTCCATTTTCCCCTCCTTTCAGGATTTTGGGAACTCCTGCACATGCCCTCAGCATGTTTACCAAGCCACCAGGTCTGGAATACTCAAACCATGCTAATGGCCATGTGGAATCTAGCTGCCTTAATCATCACATCATGAGCTGGCCCTTTTGCTTGTTTTTGAATGTTCTTTTAAAAAAATAAAATACTTTTCTTGTTTTATAACTGCAACAAATTCTTTCATTTTTTAATGATTAATTGTAAGACTTTTTGTAGTCTTCTTTCTCATCACTTTTTCATTTGCTTTATTGTAGTCTCTGTCTTTCATATAGATAAATCCCTCAAATGTCTGTTGATTCTTGGTCATCTGCTCATATTTAAGTGTAAGGCACTAGAGAAGACAGAAACTTTGTTTGAGCAGATGGAACTTATCTTCTCTGGTCTTTGCTATAGGGAGATATTGCAGGACTATTTCCTTGGAAATAGTCCTTGGAAATCCTCTGATACCAGTTATCAATGTTTTTAGGTCTGTTCTGAGACTAGTCAGATTTCCCAAGGACAATCTCCTAATGTCCTTTATGTATGTGTGTGTACTTATATTTGCATATGTGCCTGAGTGTCAGCAGTCTGGGATTCAAATACAGGAAAAAGGGTCTTAATGTTGGTGTGTGTGTGTATGTGTTCACACTTGATTTCCTTTATTTTTTTCCTTTTAGAAAATAATCTGTCAACCAACCATGGCTCTCTCAACCCATGAGGCCCAGAGGCCCTCTATTTTACATTCTCCAGTAAATAAAACTTTAGTCTTCTACAGGCTGGGGAAAGAGATTCACCCAGTTGTATAGACTATAAGATTAGAAATCTTGGTGTCATCTTATTAGCACTTAATTTTCAACTAGTCATCCTATTTTTGTTTGTTTGTTTGTTTTTTTGGAGAGATTTTCACTGTAGGGTGCGTGTGCTCGCCAGACAGACAGAGAGAGACATAGAGACAGAAAGCGAGAAATCACCCCCCAGGGGGGATGGTCACGCCACAATCCCTTCTCCTCCATTCTCCTCTCGGGATCTTGGGCACACACGCACACGCGCCCGGCATGAGTTTTAAGCCACTGGGTCCGGGACACGAACCGCGGTCGACCACGTGGGAGTCCAGCGACATAGCCATTACGCTAACTGCTGGTTCCCTAGTCATCCTATTTTTGTCCTTATCTTCATTCTCTTATCCAAAGGCACATGACAATACTACTTTCTGAGCTTTTTTTTTTTTTTCCCCCCCGTGGGGTGGGGAGTTTGTTGTATAAATTTGGTTTGTTCTTTGTTCTTTTCCTAGTAGTTTAGATTCAGCTTACTTAGGGCCTGCTGAGCCAGATAACTTTGATTTACCTGCTTTTCTAACTCACAACTTATAAAAAAAAAGTTATCTTCTTTTTCATTGCTCTTCTGAGTATGAAACTTAAAATTCTCTTTTATTATAATTTTAGAGAGCTTAAGGGACAGAGTAGCATTAAATGCATGTGTTCAATCTGCTATCTTTAGCTGAAAATGAAGAAATTTCTTGAACCTAAGTCTTTTTTTTATGTGGAGAGCACATCTTGCAATGATCTTCTTTTCTGTCCCTTTCCCACCTTACATTACATATATTTTAATCTAAAAAATATTTTAAATTATATTTCAGTATAACTTATTTCTGTTATCATCAGCACCAAAATTTTTTTATTCTGCATGGATTCAGTATGTTGAGATTTTTATGGAAAGACAAATTCAAATCATATTTGTTTATTTTTCCTTAATAGCGACAGTTGGTTTCAATAAAGTTTTAATTGCAGTTAAAAGAATGCTAGTTAATTATCTGTTTCTCAGGGATTTAGTGCCCAATCTGGGAATTATTTAGATTCCTTGATTTCTGTTTCCTTCTTTTAGTGCTGCTTTGCTTCTCAACCTTTTGGTTCTCATTAAGAAGTCTGCCTCCATTAAATTAAAAAAAAATTATAAAACAGCAATTAGATTAAAATTGTACAATTAAGATCTTTGGTTCAGTTCAACAAACATTTCTCAGATGTTTATAGGTATTGTGCTGGGCATGAAGTTATAAAAATAGGCCATGATTTTGACCCAACCCAACTCCTTAATCACAGGTATTGAAGAAGTTGAAACCAAAATGGACAAGAATTACTTTAGATTTTCTGTATAATTAATTTGACGTACCCTTCCTATTCATTTGAAATTATTATTGTACTTTCTTTAACTTTTTAGAGCAATGTTGCATATACAGAAAACCTTAGTAGTGCCTGTTTTCAAATACTTTCTCCATTAACTTAACAAATGACTGAAAACTCCCATTAATATTCATGCCTTTTATTTAGGGGTCCAAGAACCTCATTAAAATGTAAAACCCCATTGTCTGTATTCATACCTTGGTATCCTCAGATTCTTTCCTGTCAGTATGTTTGACAGGTTTGGAAATGGAGAGAACACAGCTCTTGGTTCTCTACAAGTGATGTTAACAGATATATTGAAAGGGATTAAGGAGAACAGTTCACCAAAAAAGGAAGGCTGCTAATGCTGAAGTGGGGCATCCCGCAAGGACATGGATGAGCCTGGAGGAAATCATACTAAGTGCAATAAGCCAGGCACTTAAAGACAAGTAACAAATGTTTTTACTCATTAGACATATAAATTTAATGGTATAGAAGTGGAGACTGAAATGGTAGATACCAAAATTTGGAAAGAGGAGGCAGGAGAGTTGGGGAAAACTTCATTAACAGACACAAGAGTGCACATAGGTAAGTGGAAGGAGTGTTAGGATTACTAGTTTTGGTATAAGTTCTATGTGTATTTCCAAATAACTAGCAGACAATTCCACTGCACAGAGTGAGGATACATGTTGGAGATGGTGGATGTGTTTGTTGCCTTGATTTGATCATTACACATTGTGTTCATGAACTGAAAAGTTATACTTTTGTACAACTATTATATATCAATTAAAAATATAATAAACAATTTCTCTGTTTTCCTGTTTACTTTAGGATTCTTTGAAATGAATGATATCTAATTTGCCTCATCCTAGTTTTAGGAAACAAACATTCCTTGAATGGTTTGTATGGCATTGCTCAATTAACTAGTATATTTGATCAGAACACCTTTGTTGACTAGTCTGGCTATTGAAGTTTATTGTGGATCATTAGTTCACAGAGGGAGGAGCTTATAAGCATCTTTTATCTTTAATACTCCTTTTCTTTGCCAACACCTGTCATCTAGGCATGTATGTTGAGGCTCAGATAAGACTGTTGATAGACTGAGTGAAAATCCTGCTTTATTCCATCTGGCATATTTCCTCTTAGTTTGGATGATTTCTAGGTGATTTTCCCCACTGAGTTTTCAAATACTTCCCAGATCCCATTCATGTTGATTGGTCAGGCCCTTACTACCTCTCACAGTCGGACTTGCTCCCTAGAAGCTAAGAGAGTTCTGGTTCATGGATCTCTGGGTAGTCAGAGCCTGACTCCTGCATTTACTAACATTCAAGCCTGGATGTCAAAGGGCCTTGGGAGGCATACTAAGCATTATGTTTGGCAGGGTGAAGACATGGACGTCTTCACTTTTTTTGGGGGGGCAGGGGGGAGTGGGGAGATTTTTCCTATAGAGTGCATGCACTTGCCAGAAAGACAGAGAGACAGAGAGACAGAAAGTGAGAAATCACCCCCTCCCCC
>NW_006160142.1:5125575-5139652 GCF_000334495.1 Tupaia belangeri chinensis | reverse complement strand
AAAAACACCCCCCCCCCCCCCCCCCCCCAGGGAGGATGGCCACGCTGCAATCCCTTCTCCTCCGTTCTCTTGAGATCTTGGGCATGCACGCACATGCGCCCAGCATGAGTTTAAGCCACCGGGTCTAGGACTCGAACTGTGGTTGACTACGTGAGAGTCCAGCAACATAGCCCTTATGCCAACTGCTGGTCCCATGGACTTCCTCGCTTTTGTGAAGAAGCGGAGTTTCTGAGAAGAATTATAAAGTGATCCTTTAGGGTAAATTTGTTGAGGAGTGATAGGTTCAGACATGTTGCCCTTTCAGATAACCCAGCCTCCCACTTTTCCCTTATACCTATTGAAAAAAAAAAGATTATTGAGCCAGAGTGGTTATTGCACAGGCCCCAGAGTCATTCTACTTGGGTTTAAGCTCAAGTTTCAATATTCATTAACTGGTTTTTGAGACAATGACTTTAACTTTTCTCAGTTTTCCAATTGTTTTTGTTTGTAAAATAAGGATAATAATATCTGCCTCTTATGTCATTGGTTGGGGATCAAATAAGTTAATAGAAGTTAAGTGCTTAGAATATATATCCAATAGATGTAAGTCATTATTGTTCTTATCCGGATAATATGATCAAAATGTCTTTGAGAATCTAGGGGATTTGGAGAACCCCTGACCTCCAAGTATCTGAGTTGCTTCCCACTGGGAAGAAAATAACGATGTGCTCCATGTAAATTCTTAGTCACTAGCTCACTAATTAGGCTTCCAACTCATCATAGCCCAGAGGGTGACAGACAAAATTGGAGTGTGGAGAAAGGAGTTGTACCTAAAAATAAGGAGAAATTTGCTAAACTACATCGTTGCTATGGAGGCAGCTGTGTGTGTGGAGGCTGCGATGGGCACAGGATAGATGCTGTCTATCCTGGGCAAACTGCCGAAATGTTCTGATCTCTGGCTCCTCACATGCTAAACTATTAGAACATCTGCATGCTGTGTACTGAATATTTGTGTTTCTCCAAAATTCGTCTGTTGAAGTCCTCATTCACAGTGTGTTTGTGTTTGGAGGTGGGGGCTATGGAGGCAGTTAGGATTAGGTTGGGTCATAAAATGGGACTCTCTTGATGGAATGAGTGTCCTTATAGAAAGAAGTGGAGACACACTATCTCTGACTGTGTGCGTGCACCAAGAAAATGTCATGCAAAGACATAATGAGAAGAAGATTGCTGTTTGTAAACCAAAAAGAACCCTCACTAGACATTGCATCTGTTGGCACCTTAATCTTGGACTTCTTAGCCCCCAAAAGTGTGAGAAATAAATGTTTATTGCTAAAGCTACCCAGTCGTATTTCATTATAGTAGCCTAATCTGACTAAGACACTGCCTCACAGAGCATTTGAGGATTAACTACATATGAATATATATGTTTCTGTGTGCATGTGAGCGTGTGCACGTACACACACACACACACACACACACACACACACACACATACACTGTACCACAGGTAGGGCTGATATTCATTGAGCAGTGAGCACAGTGACTGGCTTGTTATATACATGTAATAAATGCTGTTTTTCTTATTATGCTACACTATGAATAGATGCTTGGCTTTCTTCTTGAGTCTCTATGGCCTACTAATCTCTTATAAGAAGACTCAGTATATTTGTGCTCCTGAAACTATGAGAATTCAAGGAACAATTAAGGCAAAGCCATGAAGAGTGCACCAGAACTGTGTGACTGTGGCCTCTGAGGATAAGGAAGCAAACATCTGGAATAACAACTTGGTAGAAGGACTGCTTCGGCAAGATGGGATCTAACTGTTGAGATTAGGGTAGTTCTGAGCCCCCAGCAGAGTATGAGAAAAGATATAGGCCCTGATGTTTTTCTTCCCAGAAAACTATTTTCTCTGGACAATTAAATTATCTCTATTGATAATTTTATGGCCCTATCCCATTAACGGTTCCCTTGACTTCAAAATACTATTTTTTCTTTTCTTGACAACTTTATCTTTCAGAATATTTGCTTTCTCTGTGGTGGCTTCTCCCTTTCAGAGTTGCTTGTCTGGTGTATCTGTCAAATGAGGATACAAAGATCTGCTGGCACCCCTCTCCTCTTCTTTCCTTATACATCAGAGGGAGCTATTTGTTTATCTCTACATCTAATCTTGTTTTGTTCTTAGTAACAGAACCTCAGTTTTAGATAGGGATATGCCCACTTGGGATCAATACAGTATTTCCTAGCCTCCTTTGTAGCCATATGGTAAAGAAAAGGTTATTTTATGTGGTACTTCAAGATAGAGATTTTGTTTCTCTTCTCTCTGTATTTCTCCTTCTGACCTACTAGGAGGATGTGATGGTGGGGCTGTAGCAACCTCCTTGAACCATGCGGTGACCTTGAGGATGGAAACCATGTTCTAGGGTGGTGGAACAGAAGACAAGGCCCTGTCGTGGAGCTGCGATATCAGCCCTAAATTGCCTGCCTCTGAACTTGTGTGTGTGTGTGTGTGTGTGTGTGTGTGTGTGTGTGTGTGTGAGAGAGAGAGAGAGAGAGAGAGAGAGAGAGAGAGAGGAAAGAGGGAGGGAGAGATTATTATCTCATTTAAATAATGATCATGTGGGGTTTTTCTGTTATATGGTGTTGGCACAGGTGAACTTTAAGGAGTATGCAGGCATGTACAATGAGGCAATTGGTGGAGAGGATGATAGACTGAAGGGTAGAAGCTATACTTCTGCTTGTGGGTACCATCTAAGGTTCTGAGATTCTTGCATAGCTATAGAAATGTGAAAAGAGCCCTGCTATTGAGATAAAAATTTCTGCCAGGCTGGGGGCTCAAAGTTGAATCAAACTTGGTAATAAGAAGGTATTTATTGCATGCATACATTAGGAATCATCTTGCTACATACATAGATGATCATTTGTATGAGACATTCTTTAACCCCCTTTTTTTCTCCCATGAATAAATATGTGTATGTGTGTGTGTTTGTGTGTGTGTGTGTGTGTGTGTGTGTGTGTGTATGTAAAGTTTATTTATTTATTTTTTAATGAGAGAAAGAGATAGGGAACATCAATAGAGTCTGAGATCCTCCTCCTAGTTCTCCAGCCAGACAGACTCATAGGTGCACCCTCATGAGTGCCCGATGTTTAGGACAACCTGGGATCTGAAACTGGGGCTTTCCCATTTGGTTCTAGCTTTGTACAGCAGTGCCCCACCACCTGCGCTGCTGTACCCAGGGCCCTTGTTAATATATTGAGGACCCCTTTCCACATGAATAAATAACATGTATATTATTACTTTTTTTTCTTTTATGGTGAGGGGGAAGAAGAGAGAGACAGAGATAATTATTTTTTTGTCTCATGATATTGCTATACTCCTGCTCCAACCTCCTATTTAGCTAGGATTACAGCCTCCCCATTAGCTAGGATACACAACCGTGTTTGTCATGTTGAAGTTGGCCCAGTAATAGAACCTAGGTAACCCCCGTGATTCCTACTCTCCTAAGCAGTGATACTATCAGTGGACCACTGCAACTGAGCCTATAATCACTTTTTTAAAAAAGAATTATTTATTTAACTTTATTTATTGTTATTTTTAAATTTTACCAGAGAGAGGCAGAGAAAGAGAGAAAGTGAGAAAGCAAGCCGCCAGGTCTGGGACTTGAGCTGTGGTTGGCCACGTGGCAGCCCAGTGCCCTCAACCACCATGCCACCTGCCGGTCCAACCTATAATTGCTTTTAATGAGCACATCATATTCAGCTGTCTAAATAATGCCTGATATATTCAAGTGACCTTTTTTCTTTTCTTGCCAGTTAGTATCTCAGAGGTATATTATACTCTAGTTTAATGGAGTAGAATGCATATATTGTGCGTATATTGGGTGACTTGTTCCTGAACTTGTCTACCCTCTGGCAGCCTTCAGATTACTTCTATGACTTATCTCTGATCCTTAACTAGTCTGTGAGTAGGCACACTCTCCTAAGAGGGTCAAGAGATCCATGCTGCCTCCATGTTGGTATGAGCCCTCTGAAAGTAGCCCACCCTCTCCACGGAATGAGGTATTAACATCCACACAGGTTCCCATCTTATCCATCTTTCAAGGGCCAGCCCAACTATCATCAATGGCTCAAAGACTCCTCTGACCCACTCTTCGATGGAAGCCATCTCTCCTTATCCTAACGATTTATCTACTTATTGATGCTTCCTATGTGACCTCGGTATTTCCTACCCATCTTCTTAGGTTCATAACCTGCTCTAACACCTCTCACTAGGCCTTGAGTTACTTTGTGAAAAAATTGGTGTCTGCCTCACCTCTCAACCCCAGAGGTCACAGTATTTTTTCACGGCAAGGGCTTAGGAGATGTGTGCCAGAATGGCATCTCTGCTGGTTTTCCTCATAATATGTTTATGGTTCTCTTGAATTTCAGTATCATTTAAAAGCTTGTCATTGTAAATTCTCAAACCCTATGGGCACATTCAATGTCTGAAAACATATCTACTAAGCTGTAGAGGCAGGCACTAGAAAACAGGGTTTATAAGTGGCCTTATGTTTTGACCCTTCAAAAGACACAATTAAAACAAAAGGAGTGGTTTTCTTGTTGTCTTGGTTACTGGAATCGGTCTCGGGGTGCTCTTGACCTGATTTATTCACCTGTTGAGATTATTAGTCCCAAAATAGTCAATCAAAAGGATAATGTCTTAAAATGATCAGATAGGCCAGACTGACCCAAGCCAAATCCTTTTAACTGGCAGACACACTGGGAATCTAGGGCACTGATTTTGGATGTGCTCTCTGCCATGTGGGGCTTCAAAGAGACTGAGAAGAAATGGATTGCTTCTTTACTCGTGCGGATGTCTAGAAAGCTTAATGAGACCAGCTCTGAGCTTTGCAGTCTGCGGATGGGAGGCCTGGTGTGACAGGCAGTTAATGTTTAAGGACAATGAACTGTCTTGCTGTGTGATCACTGCAAGATGGTCTTTTATGGTCTCATTGATGAGTCATCCTCTCTGGGCAGTCAATTTTTAGCTTGCTGTACTTGCTCTGCTTTCTCTATGAATAAGTTTATTTATAATCTTCAAATCCTCAATTCCTGCTTGGTCTTTTGTTTCGAACTTTGGCTGAGCACTGGCTGGGAAACTTCAGCTGTTCAGGTTTGGGATATGTATTTCAAAGTCAAATTGTCTAGACATCTGTTACAGAACTTGGTGCGGCTCTGCTGAGCACGTCACTTGGGAGATGAATTTCTTTATGGCTGGCCTGGCATCGTTAATTTTAGTAAAAAGTTTTTGCGTTGTAGTTTTATACACTAATAGTCTGGAAGTGCTCTGCATTACTAATCCCACAGGCCTGGAGAAATGAAAGCCTCTGACAGTCTGTGACAGGAAAATATCATCAGCTCCAACACTTGATTACTCATTGATGTTTCTAGTGTATCTGCCAACATGGAGCCATCTGCCCCAACTAGATGCTTTTTCTCACTTAATATGAGAATGTAAATATGGCAACAATGCTAAAGAGCATAGCAACCACAGTGATTGGTCATGATAGTGGTGATGGCCACAGCATTTATCAAATATCAACTGTAGAGCAGCCACTGGGCTGGGTGTCCTATCTACATCAGTTCTCAGCCCTCACTGCATGTTAGAGTCACCTGTGAATCAGTGAACACACATTTAGCAGGGTCCCACCCCATATCAGTGAAATCAGAATTTGCTTTTCCAGTATTATTTCCCAGAACTCCCTTCTATAAATTCTTTAAAAAAAAAAAGAATTGGTTATTTTATTTGTTATTATTATTATTTTTTAAATTTAACCACAGACAGAGAGTGAGAGAAAGGAAAATGAGAAAGGAAGCCACCAGGTCCAGGTCTCAAACCATGGTCAGCTATGTGAGAGTCCAGTACCTTAATCACCATGCCACCTGTTGGCCCTATAAACTCTTTTTAAAATTACCATTTAATTTCCTAAGGTTATTACAGTAATGTATAATCCTTGTGGAGTACTTTGACAATAAGGAAAATAAAAAGAAAATTAAGATCATATATGGTTCCACCATTCAGAGACCTCTATTAACATTTTTAACAACTTTATTGAGGTGTAATTGATATGCAATAAACTGAGCATATTTGAAGTATACAAATTGAAAAGATTTGACACTCTGATTTATTTCCTCTGATATTTTCTCTCCATCCCTTCTTTCTCCTCTCTGTCTGTCACTCCCTTGCTCTCTGTCTCTGTCTCTCTCTTTCTCTCTCTCTCACACAGTTGGTATTATACAGCATATATATTTTTTATCCTTTTTTTTAGTTAATATTTATGGTGAGTGTGTTTCTGAATCATTCAATATTTCAACGTTTTATTAGTATATCCATTTTTCCCACTGTCATCCTCTCATGGGTCTCATATAAAATTAATTTAACATTTTTTATTGGATAATTATATCACTCCTGCCTTTTTGGTATTATAAACAGATACATAAAGAATTGTTATGAATTATTCTTGATAGCTTAGGCTATTGTGGCAAAGGTCTTTGGTCAAGTTTTTAAAAAAAAATCTTTGTGCTTCAGTTTTCCCATCTCCAAATGAGACTAATGTTAATACCTACCATAGAAGTATGGTTTGGTAAGTAATTAAAATATTGTTCAGCACAGCAATATTTAGCACAGCATTTTGTAAGTGTTTGATTTATATTACCTGTTGTCATTACCATTGTTGGCATTTAAATATATGTGTGTATTTTTCCACCCCATATTAGGCAGAACCTCTGTGTACACAGAAACATGTGTTAGGCTTCTTGTCGCCTTCAAATGTGACCCTATAGTGGTGAGTACAAGGCAAAGTCCATACACATTGTTGAGTAGTCAGTGAATTAATCCATCAGTAATCAACTAATTCAGCTTTTTTTTTTTAATTGCTGGAGGGCATGTGTGCTCTGCAGAGAGAGAGGTAAAAGAAAGAAGTGACAGAGAAAGAACTCCCCATGGGGGCATGGTCATGCTGCAGTCTCATTTCCATTTCTTAATGGAAAAGAGATTCACAGCAGCATCCCAGAGGGCTGCAGTGTTAAGAGAGAATGACCATGTGTAAGTCTGGGAAAGTGATACTGTAGACACCAGGAGTCCCAGCCCAGCAAAGATGCTTGGGGCCCTTACAGAATGGAAGCAGAGGACCACCATGTCCCAAGGGGCCTGATGAGCTTGATCAGTGAGGAGGCATCGATGGTCATGTTCGGCTAATGTTAGTCCTGGCTGCCACTTTTTGGTACCACACAAGGCCTCTCAGTTCTGGTGCATCTTTAGGAGGAGACACATTGCCAGTGATATCTGACAGAATTTTGCTTTGGCCTGGCAAGAAGGAGATTTGGAGCTGGAGTTGAAGTGATTATAATAAATTAGAGAATTATGTTTCTTGCAAGCCTAATTTTTAAAAAAGTTTATTTTTTCTTTATGAGAGAGAAAGAGAGAGAGAGAGAGAGAGAGAGAGAGAGAGAGAGAGAAAGAGATACCCTCGACAAGGTTTGTTGTGCTGGAATTCCTTCTCCTCAGCCCTCCAGCTAATCAGATTCTAGGAGTGCACATCCAGTATGCTTTAGTTTCACTTGGGATCCAAATCTGAGGGGGCCATGTGGCTTCCAGCACTGCAGAGCAGTGCCTGTGCCATGGACTCGCAAGCCTACATTTTCCTGCTAACTGAGATTTTGTTTCTCCTGCACCTCAAAACCAAAGATGACATTTCCTGTTCTGACATGGAGGAGATACAGGTGGAATGTGAATGAAAGTGGGGAAGTTATAAGGGAGGTAAGTTCCATGAGGGCAGGAACATATCCAGCACCTGCACTGTAGGTCTTCAGTAAGTGTTTGTTTAATCAATCATGACTAAATAAATAGATATAAATGGTTAATTTTGCTCAATGGGTTCAGGAAGGAAATCAGGACAAACACTGACTGAATTACTCTCATGCAGTACCATCAACCTCTACTTTAGTGGCGGTTCTAATCCTGATGATTATCGTCAGCTCACTCACCTGCCATGGGCCAGCACAGGGGACAATAATATTAAGTTGTCGGAAAAGTCATGACATGTTTTTCTATGCAAAAATGCATCATGACTTTTCGGACAAGCCAATAGAAGCCAGTGAAGAATGTCCTCTGAGGTCCTCATAATAACAGGCTGCCCTGAACACCAGCGAGCTGGAGACAGAAAAGGCAGACACATTTAACTACATTTCTTTAGGCTCACTGATTTGTCAATAGGTCTATTGCCTAATTTTCTTTGGGTTGCTCCAGGTTATTTTCTGGACACACGGTCTAGTTGATATGCTTGCCTGATAAATATCCCCAGGTGGCAGAAAAGGTCACCTACACATACCAAACCCATCTCCAGGGACACAGCTTATGGGTCTGGCTCCCTGCGGCTGACACAGAAGCCGCCCTCTGGTACTTATTGACCCCTCCCATTCCCCACACTGCGTGATGCATAAAGCCCTGACTTGAACTACTTTCCCTGTTAGCACTACCTGTGCATGAATGCCTCATTGCATTCCAAATGTCAAACTCTAATGGAATAATAGACATGAACCTAGACCAGACAGTGAGACTGATCAGATGTTAAAGAAGGATTATTAATGAAAATGAGAAAAACGGTATATTTAAGAGAGTGTCAAATGAAGAGAACAGTGGGCTGCGATAATGGTCTCCCACTGTTTGTAGAAAGCAGCTGCAAAGGCACAGTGTCTGCTTCACAACAGATGCAGTGATGCTCCATCGCCAGGAGTAATTAAGACTGCACCTTTCATCGCAGGAAGGCAGCACTTTTCCTGAACATTAGCTGCTGCTTCTCACTGGGTCCCCAAGACATACCACAGAGGGTGGGGAGAGGCTCTGACAGGAGGGCATTTGGAAACTACCATGGGTATGAGGTTGGAAGGTGAGTCAGAAAGTGAGGGTGTTGCTTTGGGACCAAGAAAAGCCTAGGACAGACATAGAACCATGTCACAGAGTTGAGCAGAAAATGCCCCATGAGGTGCTGAAAGCCAGGAGAAGTTTTTTCCTCTGTCACATCTGCACAGGGCAAGCTAAGGAAGATTCCTTAACTTTCCTGGCCCTTGTTACACAGGAACAATAATAGTTTTTCTGCCTCCCTCAGGTGGTGGTTGTAGTGTGGTAACAGATTGGAAAATTCTCTCGAGTTGAAAAGTATACTTCACCCAATAATTGTTTATTTAATGTTTATTTAGCAATTCTGCATCCATAGTGCAGGAGGCATTGCATTATATGCAAAGGTAAACATGTAAGAAGGTAAAACATGGCTTTTGAATATAAATGTTATAAGGCAAGGCAGATGATGATAAAACCCCAAAGCACAATTTAAATAAAGAGATATGAAATTTTCTGCCTTGAGGATTAGTGGAAAAATTCCCATGGAAATGGGTACCAGGAAAGCTAAAACCAAAGCCTGGGCAGAGAGGGTAGAGTCAGCATTCCAGGTGTAAGGAATAGTATGAGAGAAATATGGAATTGGTAAAGCCTAATGGTGTCCAAGGCATGGACAATAACCAGTGTCTGGAGTGGAGAGTATATCCAGGGGGCAGCGAAAGATGAAGCTGAAATACGAAATAGTGTGACTCTGAGGTCATGGAAGCTAGGATGAGAACAGGAACTATAGTCTCAGTAAATGTGGTCCTCTGTTAAAGCAGTCTTTTAGGAAAGTTATTTGGGTTGAGCAGTGTAGTGTGAACTAGAGCAAGGAAAGATGGGAAGCCTTGTTAGGAGGTTCTTGGAAAAATCCATGTGCTATATTGTATAAAGGCTGGAAGAGATGATGACAAGATCATACAAAGAAGGAAAAAGGAAAAAGAAAAAAAGGTACCAGGAAAACCATCAGGTGTTTTCTGGATACAGAGATCCAGGGAAAGAAGAAGAAGGTCAAGATTAGGGAGTTGAGGGGCTCTCTCTAGGCAAGCCAAGGTAAAGTGGGGGCTCATAAGGGCCTGTGGGGCCATCCTGAGGTGTCCATTGAGCAGGTACATGGAATCTCCTGAGCAAGACAGTGATTTTATCCAATTTGTCTCTTAGGAGGATTGCTTCTAAGCTAGAGTCAAAAAACTGATGGCAGAGAAAACTGTCAGAAATGTCTATTGTTTATATTAAAAAAACTGGTGGGAGCTATTAAAGGCAGTAGAAGAATTATTTTTGAATTTGAACTTAGAGGAGGAAGAGTTGAAGATGACTCAGTTTTCTACCTGTGGAAAATAGGTGGATGGTGATGATTGTTACTAGAAACCAGGAACACAGGCAGTGGAATATTTTGTTTTGTTTTGTTTACATTTTGTCACCATACATCTTTACAGCATATAGAAGGAATCTTCCCAGCATGGATATCCTGCATATTAGCCCAGTCAAAGATACACATACACATCATCCTTAACACATAAGTTTACACTTTTGTGTCTGTTAAATGTTTTTTCTTTTCCTTCCCCACTCCCTTGATTCCATCACTCCCATCCCCCATTGCACACCCTCCTGGTTTTATGGAGACCAGCAATTAATTCAGTTTTGGACATGCTGGGTTTGAAATGCTTTTAGAACAGCCAGGTAAAGATATTCAGGAGGTAGCTGGAAATGAAGACCAAGAGCTCTTTAGAGACTCTGGGCTTGATAACCTCAGGATGAGAGTCAGCAGCACGGAGGTATAAATAGAAGCAGATCTATTAGGGTGAGAATAGCACTGAGGAGGGTTCCTGAGTAACCCCAACTTTTATGAGGCATTTGATAGTTTATACAGAGCTTTTACAACAATTGTAACTTATGACCCAGTTGCTTGATAGCAATGATATCCTAACTTTGTGAAGAATTTTTTCCCCATTTTTCTGGATTATTTCTGTATTGTTTATAGGCCTTTGGAGGAAGAATTTTAACTCTTTTAGGTAAAGTCTATGCCTGAAAAATCATCAAGAGAAAGATTTCTATTAGAAGACAAAGGGCCACAAATTGGATGGGATATGTGTTATACAAGGAGGCTCTAAAGGGCTCATGGATAGATGGCATTATGAAACAATATACATAGATTTTATTTTATTTTTTGCACCAAAATAAATTCATATTTTGGGCCAGTAGGTGGCCTGGTGGTTAAGGTGCAGAACTCCCAAATGCTGACCACAGTTCATGTCCTAGACCTGGCAACTTGCTTTCTTTCTCTCTCTGGTCAAGTTGAAGAAAAATAATCAATAGAATAAATAATAAGTAATTATTAAAAAAACAACTCAGAGTTTAATTCCATTTTTCTAAGCATCTTTTATAGTCAGTCTCTTCATATCATTCAGAATGTTTTTAGCTGCAGGTGACTAATAGAACTTGACCAAATAGGGTTTGTGTTTCTTTAACAAGGATTCTGGAGGTAGGATTCTGAAAGTGTTGGTTAAGCAGTTCAATAAGAGTTTCTCTGTCTTTTACCACATGGCTATTAGATGACTTTCACATTCCAAGCATCATGTTTACCTTCAGCACAGGAAAAAGTGAGGATGCTTTCTGTGTTGACTTTTTTAAAATAAAGAAAATAAACCTAACCATAAATGCAGACTTTCTTTTACTTCTTATTGGCCAGGACTATGTCACATAGTTGGCACTAGCCATCTAAGTGTTTAGGAAAGTAAGTAATTAGCTTTTCCAGCCTCTATCATGGAGCCAAACAAGGAAGAAAAGACAAGGGAATGGACATTTGGTTGGCCAACCAGCACCATCTGCCACTCATATCACTTAATCATGCCACCTTGTCTCTATCACAACATTTATTATTGTTGTAAAATGTTCAGCCACAAAAATAATAGCACAACAGGAATAATCCCTGTTCATTGCATAGTCTTTTATTTTTAGATGCTTTCACATTTATAAAAATTGGCATTCATTCTTTCTGCAATCCTGTAATTCTGGAGTTCTTTGGCAGCTGAAGAAGTTGAGTATATGAGTGACTGAATGACTTGATTTGCCTGTGGTCAGAGGGCTAGTGAGTGGTGGAGATGGAATGATTTGATTCTAGCAATAGCCACGTGTGGCCAAGGTATGTGTAAGCCATGACAAAGTCCTCCAGCCAGGAGCTCTTCCCACTGGATCACAAAGCTTTGGTCTAAATGTTAAAATGGTTGCTATCCCAAGTTTTGAAGCACTGGCATCTTTACAAATGAGTTAACTTTTGAGACCTGAATTTTGGTTCTCCCGCACTATCTCTGGTCACAGATGAGAAGGGACAGTAAGTGTTAGAGAAGTTAAATGACACTGAAATTTTCTTTCCCATTATTTCTTTTTTTAAAAAATTATTATCATCATAATCTTGTTTATATTACATTGAATCACATATAACTTTACAGTGTATTACATTGCTTTTTCAAAAGGGAATGCTATGCATGACAGTCAATATAGAGACATTAAAATCCCCACTTCATCATCCAATATCTTTTCATTGTTTTTCCCGATCATTATTATTATTATTCCAATTATTTTTTTTACACTAGTTAATCACTATTTCTCATTTTGCTTATAAAAAGACTACCCATCATGAAATACTTCTCAGACCAATCCAGTTGAGAATACTATACATGTCATCATTAACAGGTAATAGACCATATCTGTGTCCCACTAATATTATGTCTCTCTATTTGTTCTCTTGCTATCTTTCTCTATCCTCTTCTCTTCACTGCCTAATTCCACAGTGTCTTATCCTTGTTAAGTATTTTCACTGCTTTTATGTCCTCCAATATTTCGCTCTCTACCATAGAGTGCGGATAGTCAGTATATATTAAGTGGAAACACAGTATCTTTCTTTCACAGCCTGGCTCACTTCACTCAGCAATAGATCCTCCATATCCGGCCACTTTCTATCAAATGCCAGGGTCTTGTTATTTTTTATGGCTGATTAGTATTCCATAGAGTATATATGCCACACTTTTTCAATCCATTCATCAGTTTGTGGACATTTTGGTGGGTTCCATGTCTTGGCAATTGTGAATAATGCTGCAATAAACATTGATGTGCAAGCACTTTTCTGACTGAATGTTTTCCTGTTCTTTGGGTAAATACCCAGAAGTGGGTTTGCTAGATCAAATGGTAGTTCTATTTGTAGATCTTTGAGGAACTATTGTTCTCCACAGTGGCTGAGCCAGTTTACATTCCCACCAACAGTGTAGGAGAGTTCCCTTTTCACCACATCCCCGCCAACACTTATCACTTTTTATATTCTTAATCTTTGCCATTCTGACAGGGGTTACGTGGTATTGTTAATGGATGGGATGGGAGAGTGTTGAGCTGCGTGGTTCTTTGGGTCCAGATCACTAAAATTAGAGATCTGTCCCTAGGTGCAAAATGAAACTGCAATCACAAATGAAGTAGGTAGAAAAGGTTTAATAGAGAGAAAAGAAAGGAAAGAAAGAAAGTACACCCAAAAAGGTTGTTGGGCAGGCGGATTGCCAAGTGGCAATCGCGCTTGGTACTAGTTAACCGTTATTTTTATTACTAGAGGTCATGAATATTCATTAGCGGGAGGCCCCTTACGCTGCCTATATCCTTCCTTTAAATTTGAACCCATACGCTCTTTTCCTGCACCTGTGCATCTTCCTCACAGGTAAAGAATGAGGAATTTGATCACCTAATTGTGCATGCCCAGTGCTAGTCACGTTGCCCCAGTTAGATTGCCCAATTGGTCTATTGCCCTAATAGGAATTGGGGCATTGACCAAAACTGCTTGCTTAGGTCTTTCTGATAAGAGAAAAAATCTTGGAATCATCCTTGTGTGCTTCCCTCAGATCCCAAGGAAGAAGATGGCAAATTGCCTCGTCCTCCTGGCACCTGGAGCTAGATGAGCCTTTTGCTTTTCTCTTAGGGCTGCCCACTCACGACTAACTGCCTACCACAGTATCTCATTGTGGTTTTTATCTGCATCTCTCTTATGATGAGGGATGTTGAACATTTTCTTATGTGCTTTTTGGCTGTTCGTATGTCTTCCTTAGAGAGATTTTTGTTCAGCTCATTTCCCCATATTTCAGTTGGGTTAATCTTTTATTTATTTATTTATTTATTTATTTATTTATTTATTTATTTATTTATTTATTT
>NW_006160142.1:5123794-5125231 GCF_000334495.1 Tupaia belangeri chinensis | reverse complement strand
GATTTCTCGCTTTCTGCCTCTATGTCTCTCTCTGTCTGTCTGGCGAGCGCACGCGCCCTACAGTGAAAATCTCTCCAAAAAAAAAAAAAAATCAATTGGCTGTAAGTTTTGGGAGTTATTTCTGGGGGTCTCTATTCTATTCCATTGGTCCACATGTCTGTTTTTTGGCCGCTACCATGCTGTTTTGATGATCACAGCTTTATAGTATATCTTGGGATCAGAGAGTGATATACCTCCTACTCCATTCTTCTTGTGCAGGATTGCTTTTGCAGTACGAGGTCTTTTATGATTCCAGACAAATTCTATAATTGTCTTTTCTAGATCTGTGAAAAATATTTATGGTATTTTGATTGGAATTGCATTAAACATTTCGATTAATTTGGGTAGAATTGTCATTTTGATTGTGTTAATTCTTCCAATCCAGGAGCATGGGATGCCCTTCCAGTTTTTTATGTCACTTTCAATATCTTTTTAAAGATTTTCATAGTTTTCTTTATAAAGGTCTTTGACTTTCTTAGTTAGGTTATCCCTAGGTATCTTATGCATCTTGTGACTATGGTGAAAGGGATTCCTTTCTTCAGCTCTACTTCGTTCAACTTGTTGTTCATATATAGAAATGCTATAGATTTTTGGATATTGATTTTGTATCCTGCCCCTTTACTGTATTCACTTATTAATTCAAGAAGTTTTTTCATGGAGACCTCTGGATCTTTTAAGTATAGCATCATGTCATCTGCGAATAAAGATATTTTCAACTCTTCTTTGCCTATTCGAATGCCTATTATATTGTTCTCTTTTCTGATTCCATTAGCTAAGACTTCCAGTACTATATTAAAGAGCAGTGGAGAAAGTGGGCAGCCTTGCCTAATACCTGTTTTTAGTAGAAAAGCTAAAAGCTTTTCCCCATTCAGTATAATGTTAGCTGTAAATTTTTCATAGATGGCTTTTATTGTGTTGAGAAATGACCCTTCTACACACCATTGGCTAGAATGATCAAGATCCTTCTATCAATCTTACTGAGGGTCTTAATCATAAAAAGGATTTTGTATTTTTATCAAATGCTTTCTTTGCATCAATTGAAATGATCGTATGGTTTTTATCTTTCTTTCTGTTAATATGGTGTATTACGTTTATGGTCTTGTGTTTATATTGAACCACCCTTGCATCCCTGGGATAAAGCCTACCTAGTCATGATGAATAATCTTTGTTGTATGTTGTTGGATATGATTTGCGAGGAACTTGAGAATTTTTGCATCTATATTCATCAATGATATTGGTCTGTAGTTTTCCTTTTTTGTCATGTCCTTATCTGCTTTGTGAATGAGGATGATGGAGGCTTCATAAAATGAATTTGGAAGGTTTCCTTCCTTTTGAATCTTTAGAAATAATTTTAGTAGGATAGGGGTTAACTCTTCCTTAAAAGTTTTGTAGAATTCA
>NW_006160142.1:5102714-5122542 GCF_000334495.1 Tupaia belangeri chinensis | reverse complement strand
GTGGGCCAGATAGAGGGGGTTTGTGTGTGTGTGTGTGTGTGTGTGTGTGTGTGTGTGTGTGTGTTTCCCCCATTTGGCCAGTCTATGTCTCTTAATTGGAGAATTTAATCCATTGACATTCAATGTAATTATCAATATTTCTGTACCTGTTCCTATCATTATGTGAGCCATTTTCTTGGTTACTTTTTGTTCCCGTATAACCGTCTGTCTAACTTTTTAGTTTTCTTGGTATAGTACTCCCTTTAGCACCTCTTGAAGAGCTATTCTGGAGTTGGTAAATTCCTTCAAGCTTTGTTTATCCAAGAATTTTTTTAATCTTTTTTTCCCATATGAAAGATAATCTTGCCAGGTATAGTATTCTTGGTTGAAATTATTTTTCATTCAATACTTTGACTATATTTACCCATTCTTTCATTGCCTGCATTGTTTCCACTGTGAGGTCCAGTGTTAGCCTGATGGGGTAACCTTTGTGAGTAACTTGACATTTCCCTCTTGCCAACTTTAGTATCTTGTCCTCATCTGTTATTTTTGCCAGTCTGGCTATGATGTGCCTTGGAGAGATCTTCTTGGGTTGATTTTACTCAGGGTCCTATGTATTTCTTGGGTCTGGATATTTAATGCCTTTCTAGGTTCAGAAAGTTTTCTTCCAGTATTTCATGGAATAAATGATCTATGCCCTTATTATTTTCTTCCTCTTCTGGGATACCAATTATCCGGATGTTGGGGCTCTTGATGGTATCCAGTATTCCTCCTATATTATCCTTATTTTTCATGGTTGTTTTCTCAATCTTCCTGATACTTTTTTCTAGGTCAGATGTTTTGTCTTCTACATTAGAGATTTGATCTTCTGCCTGATCTAACCTACTTTTAATTCTTTCAAGGGAAGTTTTGACTTCCTGTATCACATTCTTCAACCCTAGAATTTCCATTTCCCATTATTTCTATAACTTTCTCCTCATTTATTTATAACTTGTAAAATGCTGTGGACTGTGAGACAAAAGCAAATTTATTGGCTGTAAACATGTAATAAGGTATCCAGGAAACTTGTAAAACAGAAAAGAGGTATTCAGGTGTGAGCAAACGATAACAATAGCAATACAACAAAACCACATGTGTAACTGGTGGGCACAAGGGCATCCTGAGGTTCTCAAGAGGTCAGGATCACACTGGTAATGACATTTGCCTATAATCCTGAGACTAGGAGTCATGGAACCCCTAGTGCCCCTCTTCTCATCTTTGATATTTCCTGGTGGGGATGGGGGAAACATACATTTTCCCAGTGAACTCTTCTAGTTTTTCTTTTTTTCTTTTTCTTTTCTTTCTTTTTTTTTTCTTAGTTATTTCAATATGTGATTCACTTCTCTAAATTGAATATGTGTGTATCAAATGTTATATAATCCTATTAGGAATCTTATCACTTGGTGCTAGTGCTTGGTTCTAATTCTTTCACTATCTCACAGTAACAACTCTACAGGTTTGTATGTGTTTCAGAGTTTATCTAAGTTTCTTAGACCTGCAGGGGATGACCAGGCTGGACAAGTATGAGGCCAGTGCCCCACAACTCTAGGAATGAGCACTTCCTGAAATTTTATACCTCAAGTGCCTCTCTGATCTCACCTTATTCTTGCTCTGTGGATGACAGCTGATCACAGAACAGCAAGCAGCTTAAATCTCAATCATAAAAAATCTCTGTTCTTTGAGTCTCCAAGTGATTCTTACCCCCAGAGCATTTATTGATCATCTCCTGAATAGAGGTTGAACAGAATTTCTCTTAACTCTTCAGTCTTTGTGGCTCATTTTTATTATCCCTTAAAATACTGAATGCTACCTTCCTTCATTCCTTTCCTCTTGGTTCCTTCTAGCTCAGCCATGCCATACCCTGATGGGCCTTTACTTTACATTTTTGATAGGTCATTAACATTTTTGGCTAAACAAAGACCTTGTTCTACCTAAGCAGAGCCCTGGGGCAACCCCATCATTATAGAGAAGTGACACGTCAGTGTGTCTGTACCAAGGCTCCAAAGATGATCAAAGTCTGAAGTCACCTGCTTACACTTTCAAGGGGACCTTCTTTCTGGGAAGTGGTATAGGGTGGTGAACAGAAAGATAAATAAATGTGAAACAATAACAACAAAAACAAGGACACTTTCAGGAACATTCGTCGAAGTGGATTTCTTTTTGCCTCGATGCAGGCCGTGTAGATGGTATAACCTGGGTTGAGGTAAGGGTGCTGGAGAAGTGATAAGAAACAGAAACAGGATGCTTTCTGATGAATGACCACTGCAGGAAGCTGCCTGTTTCCCATGTATGTCCCCCACAGAGCTCTTCTCTCAGGATCATCAATTAAAAAGGGGCTGAAGTGGCAAGTCCAATTAATGACTAATTGCCAAAAGTGCTAGAAGAATTTCAAACAGGTTTCTAATGATCTCTTAAGAGACCATTTGGTACACATAAGAGGTAGTGGAACCACCTGAGGAGAACACACAAAAAAGCTTCCTACCTCTTAGCATGGCAAGGGGGTTTGTGGGGTGAGTGGGGAAAGGGCCACTTTCATTTAAGGATATTTTAAAAGCAGCTCTTGATTAGGAGTCTACTGAGACCTAGCTACAGAAATAATACTCAGGATCCCTTTTGTTTGTGTCCTGTGGATTTCATTTTAAATGTCAGAGAAAGGAGCAGGGTGCAATTCTATGCAGTATTTAGTGCAAGTTTAGTGCTAGGAAAATGATTGATACTTGGCTCTGCTATTTCCCTTCTATGTATCAGCAGCTAGCTACATATTTTAAAACAAATGCTTTGCATAACTGTGGCATCTTTTCTTTGCTGGCTGATTTAAAATATGATTTAAAATTCTAGTTAAACAATGATCTCCCTAGAGTTCCCAACCAGAAGTACTATATTACAGGAAATTAATTTCTAATGAATAAAGCAGATATATTTGCTGGGAGTTAGTGTAGAAAATGGCCTTTGGACAATGGTAATTTCTTCAGATCTGTGCATTCTAGAATCACTGGGAACTATCCCCGTTTTCTGAGATGCCCTGGGAAGCCTCAGTGAACAGTGCTTACTAAAATGAGGAAGCGATTGCTCCATCAGTCTAGCTTTTCTTCACAAGTGTCTAATTAGAAATGACTGGAAATATAGTTTCTGGAATTAAAGCCATATGTCTTAGTTTATAACAAATGGGAAAAGGTAAGATTAACAAAGTCTCTAGTTAAGAAAGTGGGACTTAAAATATCAACCTTCTGATTGTTTTAATTAAAAATATTTTAATAGTGATATTAAGTATTAATTTATTTTGTGTTTATAAATGTGGAATCATTCTTTCTCTCTGTATTATTGTCCTGGTTACAAAGAAAAGCACTCATATTTGCTTTAAATACTCCCACGTCAAACTGTAGCAAGGGAGCACATTCCCATTTGTGGTTCAGGATTTAATACATGAGGCAAATTCCTTTATCATCTATGGGGGATTGAAGTGTAAATTTTTTGAAATCACAGTAGTAAGAGTCGAATGCATTTGCCATGGTCAGTCCTGCTTTGTAATTAGGTATGCTGTGCATCAGTTACATCCGTTTTCAATAAGTGGGACTGAATTTTAGAGAATTGGTACAATCTATCAAGAGGTGCTCAAAGCTGTGATACAGTAAAATGCTTGCACGTAGAGGAATTACAAATGTGGTCAGAACCAAGTCCTGGTGACTCAAAAATATTACATCAATATCACATCATGTTTTACCATAAATGTTGATGTCAGTGGGTTATGACGTCTGTAACGCACTTTAAATTATTTCAGCAGAGATCAGATAAGACATACTTTAGAGGAAACCTAGTTGTCCTGATCAGAAGTTCATGCTTCTGGAATGTCCACTTAGCAATTAATCAGAAAAAATCATACTCCAGATGAGACTTCTGGAGATTTTTGTTATACAGTATTTATTTTTGATCAACCCTACCGGCTTTTCTGATATCATACTAGATGTTAGGAATGGGTTTAACAAGTGAAACTAGTGGCTTTGTTAATTAATTAACATAATGGATGTTTGAAAAGAGCTCTAGGGTGAAATCAGTGTTGTTCAGAAAGGATGGATCAGTTAAACTATTTTAGAAACACCATCCACTCTGGTTCAAATGAGGTATAAAAATCTAGCAAACCCTCTAGTCTGATCCTTTAGTGGGGTCTTGTTACCCAACACTTCTAGTACAGAGATCTGTAGTCTTTTCCAATAAGGGACCAGACAGGCATTATTTTGTGCTTTGCTGGCCAAAAGGTCTTTGTTCTAGCTACTCAGCTCTTCCTTTGTCCCATGAAAGCAGCCATAGTCAATAGATGAGACAGTGGTCATGGGTGTGTCCCAGCTCCATTTACAAAATAGGGAAGGCCGATTTGGCCCAGGAATGGAAGTTGGCCAGATGTTTCATCTGCCCAGGTCTGCCTTTGAAAGATCACCTAAAATAATGGCATCTTGGGATGTCAGTGAATGAACAGAGCAGATTGTGTGGATGATTTTGTGATTATTTGCTAATAAATGTCAATATGTGTGGTCAAATTTAGTCACAGACTTGCTTCCATTATATGCTCATCGCAGGGAATTTGTTATCTCTTAGATAACAGATGTTAGTAGCTACACTTGCCTACCAGCTTAATGGTTATATATACTGAATTGGCCAAGGCATGACCTTTTACACCTTGTCAAGATCAGGATGCTTCTCTTAGGTGGTGACCTCACTACTACAGTGATTCATGGTTGTGCTGGCACATGGTAGGCACTCAAGGCAGATTTGCTGAATTAGAGAATGGATTGATATTTGCTTTGTGATTTAGTTGGAGGTAGGGTATTTCCTGGGTCTTCATGTGCCTAATATTTAATTATCAATGTGAGCATGAATATTAGGTAGACATATGGATTAAAAATTGTGCAGATGTACAATATTGACTTTAGAGATATTAATTCATAAATTTATGATCTGATATCCAGTTCATGTCCTGCTTCATATCAGGTTGCATGGAGTAGGGAAATGAAATTAAAAAATTGAGATTTGTGCATAAATTATTTTTACATTCTATATTGCTTAGTCAGGATGATTTAGAGATAAAATTTTAATATTTTAAGTGAGCTAGTCCTCATTGTGAGTAATCTACTAGAGATAAATGAGATAATTAATTGTAGACTGAAACTGCAAGAGTGGAGTGACTCCTTCCTATTTAGCTTCTCTCTGCCTTTGTACATAGCACCTCCTTATTGCAACAAGCATTTTCTTAGATAATACTGTCTCATCATTTGCAAATTAAGCAAATATTTATTAGGCACCTTTCATGTGCACAGCACTGGGGTCTGAAGGCACGAAGATGAAAAAGGCAAAATACCTGGGACCAGCAGTTAGTGTAATGGCTATGTCGCTGGACTCCCATGTAGTTGACCGCAGTTCGAGTCCCGGATCTGGTAGCTTAAACTCACGCCGGGCACGTGTGCGTGTGTGCCCAAGATCCTCAGAGGAGAATGGAGGAGAAGGGATTGCAGCGTGGCCATCCCCCCAGAAGGTGATTTCTCGCTTTCTGTCTCTCTGTTTCTCTCTGTCTTTCTGGCGAGCACATGCACCCTAGAGCAAAAACCTCTACCAAAAAGAAAAAAAGAAAAAGAAATTTAAACTTCTTAGCTCTCTGTTGCTCTTTTGTCTTGCTAATTCTTACCTTTCCTCCCTGTTCCCCATAGGACAAGCCAATCACCAGCCATCTATATCCGTTACCAGTGGTCCCTATCACACTGTGCTAGTGCACTATGTGGTTTTCATTTTTTGCTTAAAAAAATTTTTTTTTAGTCTTTTTAAAATTGTTTTTCTTTTTTTTTTTGGGGTGGTGGTGGTGGTGGTGGTTTTCCTTTTCCTTTTACCTTTCTCTATTTTCTGCACAGTCTCCAAACACTGAGTTTCTAGACAGGTACACAGTAACCAAATATCTGAATTCTTTTAGGGTCAGATTAATCTTTAATTTCTATTGGATTTGCTGCACAAAGGGAGAAAAATAATATACTTAGAGATTGCAGGTCACGGCCTCCTGCATGCATCTGAATGCTCAGTTTTAACTCCAAAAACTAGGAAAAAAGATATAACCCATCAGATGACTAGAAATCACTGCTGAGGCACAAGAAATATGAGAAACCAAGAAAATACCTCTCCCCTAAGTGAAAAGAATAACTCCTCATCCTATACAGACAATACAAGGGAATTCATGAAAATGATAGATAAAAAATTTTCAATATTCATAGTGACAAAGCTTAGGGAACCAGCAGTTAGCGTAATGGCTATGTCGCTGGACTCCCACGTAGTCGACCGCGGTTCGTGTCCCGGACCCGGTGGCTTAAAACTCACGCCGGGCGCGTGTGCGTGCGTGCCCAAGATCCCGAGAGGAGAATGGAGGAGAAGGGATTGCGGCGTGACCATCCCCCCTGGGGGGTGATTTCTCGCTTTCTGTCTCTATGTCTCTCTCTGTCTGTCTGGCGAGCGCACGCGCCCTACAGTGAAAATCTCTCCAAAAAAAAAAAAAAAAGCTTACAGAGATACAAGAGAAGAGAGACAATGAACTCTAGATGATGCAGGAGAAAAGAGACAATGAGTTCCAGAAGGCGGGGAAGTTCTTGGATGATCTGAAAGAGGAAATACACACCATAAAAAAGAATAAAATGGAATTGTTAGAGATAAAGGCTTTAATACAGGAAATCAAAACCTCCCTTGAAAGTATTAAAAGCAGATTAGATCATGCAGAAGATCAAATATCAGATATAGAAGATAGAATCTCTGACCTAGAAAAATTCACCAAAAAACCTGACAAAATAACCCCTCAAAATGAGAATAACGTATGAGTAATGCTAGATACCATTAACCGTCCACACATCCGGATCATCGGTATCCCAGAAAGTAAAGAAGCCAATAAGGGTATTGATAATCTATTCCATGAAATACTGGAAGGAAACTTACCAAATCTACAAAGGCATTCAAATATCCGGACCCAAGAAATACAAAGGACCCCACATAGGATCAACCCAAGAGAATCTTCTCCAAGGCACATCATAGCCAGATTGATCAAAGCCACAGAAAGAGAAAAGATACTAAAATTGGCAAAAGAGAAATGTGAAGTTACTTTCGAAGGATGATCAATCAGGCTAATGTTGGTCCTCTCATCAGAAACAATGTAAGCAAAGAAAGAATGGGAAACTATATTCAAAATGTTAAGTGAAAAACAATTTCAACCAAGAATAGTATACCTGGTGAAATTATCCTTCATATGGGAAGAAAAGATAAAGCCATTCTCAGATAAACTAAACCTGAAAGAATTTACCAACACCAGACCAGCTGTTCAAGAAGTTCTGAAGGGAGTGCTATACCAATAAAGCTAAAGTCGGACACACAGAAATAAGAGTACAAAAGCAACCAAGATAATGACCAGCCTAATGGTAGGGACAAGTTCGGAGTTGAATGTTAACTTCCAGAGTTTAAATGGAAAGATCAGACCACAAAAATACTGCAAATTCAATAGAAGAGAGATTAATTATGTGAGACTGAACTGGTATAATAGAATTTTGTGACTTTTGACTAAAAAAATTATTGATTTTCTTCAATGCTTTGTTTTCCAGATTTAAGGATTTTTGTCTTCTCTTGAACTGTTGATAGTTGCGTCTATCTACAGTTTGAACTGAATCCTAGCCTTTTTCCTAGCTTTAAGTTTTAATCAAATTTCTCCTAATATTTTTTTAATTTTGGTTTATTAAAACCAGAACCATTTTTCTTGAAATTAAAATATGCATTAAAGATAACTATTTAATGACTGCAGAAAACTATATAGCCCCAGCATAGAGCTACTTTGTAGTATGTTTACTTTACTCATTTAGGTCTATGCCTAAAGTCAGACATATATCAGTTGGGCTTGCTATTGAAAGTTTTTTATATTAATTAAGATCTTTAGCGAATCTTTAGTGAATCAATAAAATGTAGAAAAAAAGAAGGTATGAAAAACATCTGTCGATACTGATGACAATGTGGGAGGATGGTGGAAGGCGGCAGAGGGTGAGGGTAGGGAATCAAGGGAGGAAAAAAGGCAAAGTATGTAAGAAAAAAGAAATGGAAAATTATTTGTTGATGATAACATGTATGGTAAAATCCTTGATTGAGCCAATATACAGTGTATTCTGGATGGGAAATCTCAAATACTGCAAATTCAACAGAAGATAGATAAATTACATGAGACTGAACAGGTGAAATAGAATTTTATGACTTTTGACTAAAACTG
Source organism: Tupaia belangeri chinensis (assembly GCF_000334495.1). NCBI lineage: Eukaryota > Metazoa > Chordata > Mammalia > Scandentia > Tupaiidae > Tupaia > Tupaia belangeri. The sequence goes on along the minus strand of NW_006160142.1, from coordinate 5,114,258 downwards.
CTGATTTTCTTCTATGCTTTGTTTTTCATATTTAAGGATTTTGTTTTCTTTTGAGCTATTGATAGGTCTAGCAATTGGTTAATAAGTTTGTTTGTTTTTTAAAGTTGAAATATAAACTTTTCTTCTTTCCTGACCCCTCTGAAATTAGAAAATATTTATGAATATTCTTATTTTGTGGCAGAATGGTTATTTGCATAAGCTCAATAATACCTCTTGCCTTGCATCAGAAATTGCACATACTCATTATTGCCAGGGCTTCGACTGGAATATCATATCTGAAGATATGACCAGAAAACTATGGAACTAATGTAGATCTCAAGAAAGTCAACAGAAGCTCTTGGAAAGATTGCCTGGTGCCATAAACAGTTCTGCCTGGCAAAGAGGCTTAGAGAAGCCATAGGAAAGAATTCGTACCATAAAATAAACTGGACTTTTTCAGCCCAGCATTGTTATCAGTAGAGATCGCAAGAGCAGCCACAATCAGAGGATTACCTTGAGGAAGACTTTTCTTTTTTTTTTTTGAGAGGTTTTTGCTATAGGGCATGTGCACCTGCCAGAAAGACAGAGACAGAAAGCAAGAAATCTCCCCCCGGGGGGATGGCCACATCACAACCAAGGGATTCTTGAAGTGTCCCACTGCTGTGCTAGTAAGTACTGCAGAAACCTGCACCATTCTCCTCTTGGGATCTTGGGCACTCATGCACATGTGCTCAACGTGAGTTTAAGCCACTGGGTACGGGGCTTAAAACGTGGTTGACTCCATGGGCATCCAGCGATATAGCCATTACGCCAACTGTTGGTTCTACCTTGAGGAAGACTTTGATGGAAGAAAAAGAGATTTATCTTTGTTAGCAGATGGTATAACACAGAATACTTGGTAGGCAGAGCTGAATTGGCAAGGTTCGCGTGTGAATTTTTTTAAAAGAATTATTTATTTAATTATATTTATTCATTCATTTATTTTAATTTGACCACATACACACACACACTCATACACAAACAGAAAGAGAGAGAGAGAGGTAAAGTGAGAAAGCAAGCCACCAGGTCCAGGACTCAAACCGTGGCTGCTTATGTTTGAGTATCCAGCGCCTTAACCACAACATCACGCCAGTTCATGTGTGAATTGTACGCTGGGTGTTTGCTTTTCAATGGTTTAAGTAGTTGATATGTAAATATTTTCTTGAAAATATTTAAAACCATACTGTCTTTGTTATTATAGAGTCACAAACAATATTATAACAAATATTTTGAAAGTTATCTTTAAAGTTCGGTTTTTTGAAAATTTGAAAGTTATCTATTAACTGTCAAGAACTATGGAATATGAACAAAAATATTTGATGTGCAAAGTAAATGTTTGTGGGAAAATGTAACAATAAATTTTAAAAAGTGAGAGAGCAATCATAATATATAGAGAGGAATCAGTGTTGTGGTGACATTAGCCAATGAAAATGAATATCAGAAAAAATAAAAGGGATACAAAATTGAAAAAAAAAGTTCATGGGAAATGTGTATTAGGGAAAAACAATGCATGGGCTTCACACTTACTTTGTACCAAAATAAACTCATACTTTTTTTTTTTGCTACAGGGCGCATGTGCTCATGAGAGAGAGAGAGAGAGATAGAGAGAGAGAGAGAGAGAGAGTGAGAGAGAGAGAGAGGAGAGAGAGAGAAAGATACAGAGAGAGATATAGAGAGGGAGGAAGAGGGAAAGTGAGAAATCATCCCCCAGGGGGGATGGCCATGCTGCAATTCCTTCTCCATTCTCCTCTCAAGGTTTTGGACACACACACATACCCACACATGTCTGGTATGATTTTCCAGCTGCTGGGTCTAGGACTTGAACTGTGCTGTTGGTCATGTGGCATCCAGCTGTCTTAACTTCCATGCCCCTAGCTGGCTCAATAAACTCATACTTTAATTCTATTTCTCTATGAACTTTTTAGAATCCCTTATGTTAATATTCCTAATCCCCAGTACTTCACAATGTGGCTTTATTTGGAGAAAGGATCTACAGAGACAATCACATTAAAGATAGGGCCTTTGGTGAACTCTCATCTAATATGACTGGTATGCTTATAAAAAAGGGAAATTTAGACACAGACAAGGGCACAGAGAGAACACCATGTGAGCATTAAGACTGCCATCTACAAGCTGAGAAGTGACCCCTGAAACAGACCCTCCTCTCACAGCCCACATAAAGAACAAATCTGGGAACCAGCAGTTAGCGTAATGGCTATGTTGCTGGACTCCAACGTAGCTGACCGCGGTTCGCGTCCCAAACCCGGTGACTTAAAGCTCATGCCAGGCGCGTGTGCATGCGTGCCCAAGATCCCGAGAGGAGAATGGAGAAGGGATTGTGGCGTGACCATCCCCCCTGGGGGGTGATTTCTCACTTTCTATCTCTATGTATCTCTCTGTCTGTCTGGCGAGCGCACGCACCCTATAGTGAAAACCTCTCCAAGAAAAAAAAGGAAAAAGAACAAATCTGCCAATCCCTGATCTACAGTTCCACTCCCTAGAACATGTGGTAATACATTACTGTTTAAGGCACCCAGTTTGTGATATTTTGTTATGAGACCTGTAGCAAACTATTTCACCAAACAACTTTATTTGACAGATATTACTTTCCAGTTGAGGCTGGGAGATTGTTAAGTGGGGAGCTGTGTTGGATGCCAAGGTCCGTATGTCTTTTGCTGTGTCCTGTGCCTCTGTTGGGAGGGAGAGTTACAAGCTAAGTGGACTCACCCTGCTTCTTTTTTATCTCCCACTATTTTGGAGAGAAATTGCTCCTTGAAAACCTCACGTTTGGTGACCACCCAGTTTTCTTTACGGTTGAGCCACATACATTTTTTTTTCTCTCTCTGTTTTTAAAGAGAGGGGTTTTCCTCAAGAGTTTTCAACTGTGAGAGCTGATAGACACCCCCACCCCCAGTATAGCTAGATAAATCCTTAGATTTAGTAGCTGAAGAATTTTAAAACTTCAATGTTTATTTCACTTTTAACCCATATCTATAGCTGTAAACTTTTAGTATAATCAGTAACATGTCAGGATATGGTCATACAGAGGCTTGTTTTTTTTTTTTTTTTCAATACCAGGAGGCCGACTGTGAGCAGGGTGGAAAAGTGAGGTTACGAGGCCCACTGCTGTGCTAGTATGCACTGCAGAAACCTGCACATTGATTTTTCCACTTCTTTAAATAAAACCTTCAAACTTGGTTTCTCTCAATGCTGGTATGTAAACTCTAGTTTGCTTCTAAATCAAAGTAACTCTTTTGTAGGAAAATTATGTCTTATAGAATCTTTGTTTGAAAAGTCTATTTTAGTACTCAAAAATGTTTTGGTCTTTTAAAATCTCTAAACTTCAGCTTCCTTAGCTGTGAAATGTAGTAAAATCTGCTTTATGGGATTGTTAGGAGGATGAAATGAGATATGTGTTAGCAGTTTTGGGAAAGTAGAAAATCCTACATCAAAGCAGACATAGTACTTACTGAGACTGTGAGTTTACACAGATAAGCATTAAAATAGCCTTGGAATCCCTTCATTTAGAAGTTATAGCCAAAACTCCATTTTTTTTTTCTTTTCCCTTTTTTTAGAGACAGGGTTGTGCTATGTCCTGATCTTCCTGCCTCAGCCTCCTGAGTAGCTGGGACTACAGGTGTGTGCCAGCATGCCTGGCTCTTTCAGGCAGTCTTGCTCTGTTGCCTAAACTGACCATTATCTTGTGATTTTTTTTTTCCTCCCATTCTTGAAGTTCAGAGTGAGTGTATTCATGTACAGCATACCTTGACTATTTGGGGAAAAAGTGCTAAGTATGCAAGGTCTTGATATTATTAACTGGTATGTTCCTCTTCTCATACTTGATAAATGACTTACAGCTGCGTCTAAAGGTTTTCACTCCATTTGTTCTTATGTTTCTGGCTCTGAGTCAGGCATGACTTGCATCGTTCACAGTCCAAGGTCTGAGTTAAAAAAAAAGTTAAAACACACACACACACACACACACACACACACACACACACACACAAACAAGAGCTGTATTGTATCCATAGTACCAATCTCAATTGTATTCCACAATATCTCTTTCTCCATTCTAGTCATTTGGATGAGTTTATGAGAGTTGGAAAGAGAAGAAAAAGATCATATGAAATTTTGGGAGACTCGTGGTCAGCAGGTGGCGTAGTTGTTAAGGCCCTGGACTCCCACATGACTGACCACGGTTAAAGTCCCAGACTTGATGGCTTGAAACTTAACTCTGGGTATGTGTGCATGTACGCCCAAAATTCTGAGAGGAGAATGGAGAAGGGACTGCGGTGAGGTCATCCTCTTGAGAGGTGATTTCTTGCTTTATGTCTCTCTGTCGAGTACACGTGTCCTATAGCAAAAATCTCCTTCCCTCCCCCCCCCAACAAAAGAAATTTTGGGAGACTTGATGGCAGGAGATGGCAGAAAGCGCATGTGCAAGTGGGGAGTGTAGGATTGAAGTACAGGGGATGGTTGAGATCGTGGCTCTGAAGAACAGACTCCTTGGGCTTGAATTCCAGAAGTTCTGTGTCCCAGTTTCTTCATACCTCAGATGGAAGTGAGGAGCATGTGATGATGACATGAGTGCCACATGTCGCATTGAGGCCCATGTCCCGCACACAGCAGTGCTTAGAGCAGCCTGTCCCACTACCTTGTGATGATCTTCTCATGTTTCCTCCTCCCGTCATATTGTGAGTTTCTGGCAGGTGTCTTATTCATCTTCCTGTTTTCTTACATAAAGATCGAGGGGTGAATGAGCCTTGAGAGCTGTGAGCATTGTTCACTGTGACCCTGTCCCTCAGCCTTGTCTGTCATCACCACTGAGGATAATATGGAAGTCAGTGGAGGGGTGTGTTAGGCAAGAAGTTGGCTGGGGGTGGGATGGATTATGACTTCATTTTTGAGATGATTTGGTTCTAGTTACCCATCATACTTATAAACACAGTGGATCGTGAATAGCACCTCAGTGTCAATAGCAACTGTTTTAAAATTTAAGGTTCAAAAGAGGCCTCGGTGGTTTATTGTTATTTAGAATGTGTAGCAAGTGTCTGCCTAGAACAAGGTGGCTGAATATAAAGTTTGCCTTGAAGGAGCAACATCAAGGATAAAGGTCGTTTCTTGACAGATACGGAGGCTCATTTGTTATCATAGTCCTGTGCTGTCCTCCCTGTTCCTTTCTGGCATTCATGGCCTTGCCTTGCCTCCCTCCCATCTTTACTCTTCTCTGATGTCAGGGTTGTTAGTGTAGATGCCAGTCCCCATCCTAAGAGAGTGAGTCACTCAAGAGAAGGGCCATTTGTCCTTACACTTCTTATCTTTCATCCATTCTTATCCTACATTGATCAAGGTAAAGTAAGTGCTCAGTAAATATTGGTCAAATTTGGTTCCTGCCTCTTTCCTCCTGCCCTCTTTTTTTCCTCAAAGCCAAACAGGCCAAACTGGGATACACATAAATTGGAGACACATGCAATTGAGCACAGTTTCAAGGGTCACAATTGAACTATTAGGTCAGCTTATATGCTATTAGTAATAGTATGAAAGCAAATAATTCAGTGGTTTTTATACCCACAGTGGATTTAAATTTTCCCAGCTCTCAGTTTTGAAGTGTTATTGATCCGTAACAGGAAATACAGGGCTATTGTCATAAATCCTGTAGAACACAGAGCCCTGTGCAATGGATTCAGTGGCATGACCCTATACATTATAAACACACTCACGGTCCAAGGGAAGTGGGACTTGGCAGTTGAGGGTTGGGCTGTTTAGTGGGGACAATCTTCTCATCTGTCACTGTTGAATCAACTTTTGTGCCTGACCCTTTCCTCTTTGGTTATATTGGATACATGAGAATGGTTTATTGGAGGGTGGAGTCTGTTTATTCTTCAGAAATTTTATATACATATATATTTGAAAAGAATTATTTATTTAATTTTATTTATCATTATTATTATTTTTAAATGTGCTACAGAGCTTGTGCACATGAGAGAGAGAGACAGTGAGAAAGCAAGCCACTAGATCTGAGACTCAAACCATGGTCATCCAGTGCCTTAACCACCATACCACCTGCTGACCCCTAGAAAGTATATATTTCAAATGGCTGTTTGCAAGAGATTTAGAGTTTTGTAGGAAGTTTCATAAAGTCAAAATATTGACTGTTGTGTGTGTGTGTGTGTGTGGGGGGGGCGTGTTCCAGGGAGGGCCCAGGGAAGGATTAGAATCAGTTGGGCCATTCTTTCGTTCAAGGTAAAAGAAGAAATGCTGAACATTATAACTCCTTATAAGGCAGCAGAGTGTTTATACCGTAGTTGAGGGAATATCTGTAAGATATGAAACAAAGTTATCAAGCAGCATTTCCCAGGTGAGTTCCATAAACCAGTCTCCAAAAATGCTCCATAGAAAGGGGAGTTGAAACTCTGAGGTTTAATGTTTAGGATATGCTATGAATCACACGCTCCTCTTAGAAATTCACCTTGTGGCTTATTAAACTGTTAAAGGCTCTGAGAAGTCTTGCTATAAAAAATGCCTACCAAACTTTGTTTAGCCTAGTGTTTCCCAAACATATTTTAGTTGATAAACTTTTTGTGTGTATATGTGTGTGTGTGTGTGTGTGTGTGTGTGTGTAATGCCAATGAATATTCTAGATAATGGTTTTTCTTGTGATAGTCTCTGAATGTTCTATAATGAAGTATACAAGCCTTTGGGCTACTGGGGAGGTAATTGTTTTAAATTATTCTCTTTTGGGCAAAGTGGTTTTCTTCCCATCAAAACTTAAAGAAGGCTATAAAATTTCCTGTACTCAGTAATGCACAAAAGGTGACATTTTTAATGGTAGGCTTCTCCTCCCCAGAATGAACATTAGGAAAGAATTGTATCTCAGGGTTTTTACAGTACTGAATCTGTGTAGAAGCAAATGAACAAGATCTAGTTTGAACCACATAACCATATTCTGAGCTGCTGCGTAAGTAGAATCTGAAGTTTCTCTATTCATTCAGCAAGTATTTATTATTTACTTACTTGTTTCTGGTACCATGATACAGTCTGAGGATACAACTCTAAAGTAGGTACAGCCCCTACTTTCAAGGACTAGAGAAGACCTAAAAATACACAGGCCATGAAACCACTGTGAGACATGCTGTGAAGACAGTGTTGAGGAACCACAAAGGAAAAGCACCTGATCAAGCCCTGTTGGATAACAGCAAAGTTTGTCAAAAGGAAGAGTCAGAGACTGGCAGGTAGCATGGTGGTTAAAGGCACTGGTTTCCCACATGGCTGACCATGATTTGAGTCCTGGACCTTCTCACTTTCTCTTTCTCTCTATCTCTGTCTCTCTCTGGTGAAATTGAAATAATAATAACAAATGGAAATAAATAAGTAAATAAATAATTCTTTTTTTTTTTTTTGAAGGAGGTGTCAGTCAAATAAAGGCATGAAGGATGGGGGGGATTGGGAAGATCATCCCAGGTAGAGGTCATGGCCTATTCACAGCTTGGAAGGAGAACAAGTGTGGCTCACTCAGAGACTTGAGAGGAGATGAGTGGAGCTAGAATGCCATGCTTTTAGTGTAGGAGTGACAAGAGGGAGCGGAGGTGCTGAGTAGGGGATTGCTGAATCCTGAAGGGCTCCAACTACCATGTTGAGGAATGTCTTTTATCTTTTTTTTTTTTTTTAGAGGTTTTAAAATTTTTTTTGCTATAGGGCGCGTGCACTTGCCAGAAAGACAGAGAGAGACAGAGAGACAGAAAGCGAGAAATCACCCCCCAAGGGGAGTGGCCACGCATTGTGCAATCCCTTCTCTTTCATTCTCCTCTTGGGATCTTGGGCATGCACGTACACGTGCCTGACATGAGTTTAAGCCACTGGGTCAGAAACTTGAACCGCAGTGGAATACATGGGAGTCTAGCGACATAGCCATTACGCCAACTGATGGTCCCAAGAATGTCTTTTATCTTTGTGATTAGTACAAGAGATAGGTACAAACACTTTTCTGGGAACTATCCTGGTTTGTGGATAGCTGAAGGATGGGATGGCTTAAGTGTTTGACTTAGAACAGAAAACACTAGAAGAGAAGGTTGTAGGTAACAGTATCTCTCCAAATCTACCAGTCTCCAGATTTTACCAACACCCTAGTAAGGAGAAATCATCAATTAGCGGAGCAACACAATGAAGTCATGCTTTTGTATGATTAGTAGTTTATGTGAATGGGCATGCACACCTCTTTGTGTCTGTGTTTTTGTTAGTCAATTGTATGCTATTTATTACACAGTTTGCATTAATGTATTCTCAGCTAATCCTTCTTATTTATTTGCTCATTTATTCTACAAGTATTTATTGAGCTTCTGGCAGTGCCAGGTGCTGAGGATATAATACATGACAAAACAATTACAGTCTGCCTTACCATCTAGAGTGGGAGACTGACATAACTCAACTAATCATACTAATAAACACAAAATTACAACTGTGATAAGTGCCATGAAGGAGAAGTACATGGTGTTATGAAATCATAGTTTTGAGGGTCAGGAAACACTTACCTGACAAGGTGGGCTTTAGACTGACAGCTGAAGAACAAGCAGGAGTTAACTGGGCATGGGACAGAGAAGAGCCAATAGCGCCTGTGCAGTGGGGGCACAGTGCAGTTAGGAACTGAAAGCAGTGTGACTGGAGCTCATGGAGCCAGAGGGAAGTGGAGCAATAGAGAGTGGAGGATCCAGAGTCCAGGCCCTACCACGCCTTGTCGATGTGGTAAGAAATTCACTTTTGTTTCAACAGTGACAGGAAAGCAATGGAGAGTTTTAAATAAATAGTTACATCAGCAGATTTGAGTTTTGAAGAAGGTTATTCTGGCCACATTTTGGAGAATATATTGAAGGGAGCAGTGTGGATGTGGGTGTGTAGACCTGACTAATGTAGGAATCCAGGTGGAAGATGGTGGTGCCTTGGACTAGAGTGGTAGTAATGGAAGTAGAGAGAGATGAAAACATTCAAGGGCCATTTAGGAAGTAGGCTTTGTAGACATGTGATGCATTATGTATGGAGGAGCGAGAGGTCTCCTTGATTATGTGAAACCAAGATAGAGGATATTGGATCCGATTTTAGGGAAGGATAATACAGTCAGTGTTGGGCATATGGCTATTAAGCTGAGAGGACAGTTTTGGACTGAGATACACTTTGGGAGAACTGTCATTTAGGGAGTGATCTATACTATGGTATACATGAGGAGTCTCAGGAAGAGAGCTAGGGCAAAGGAGAAATAGGGCTAAGAAAAGTCTCCAAGTGGCCTCTTCAAGTGTCCCCTTCAAGAGGAGAATGAGTCTTCAGAGGAGCTAGAAAGAGACTAGCCAGACAAGTAGGAGAAAAGTCAGCCTTACAAGGTGTGAAAGGCAAAAGAAGGGTTTTTTCCAAGAGGGACAATGTGGTCATAGTGATTGCCATGGGAGCATCAAATGAGATGAAGCATGAAATTTTAACTAAGTAACATGGAGGTGATCATTGGCCTTCATAAGAATTGTTTTGTTAGCGGTGGGGAATGCTCCAATGGCATGTCTTTTAGAAAGTGAATAGTAAGAACTCCTTCATGTAATATACACAGAGACAAGTGAAATAGGTAAATTCTTCAGCTGTGAGTATTCATAGGTCCATGAGACTGATGCTCAGGATGAGACGAGGTCAACATTATCTCCTGTAGAGTAATATGGAAATAGACTCTTTCCTATGGGGCACATGTTACACACACACATGTTACACACACACACACACGCACACACATGTTACACACACACGCACATGCTCACACATACACACACATGCACAGACACACAGAGAATTATTTAAGTTCCTTGAGGGTAGTCATTTCTACCTTATGTCTATTTCATCTTTGCAAGTAGGGAGTATTCAGTAAACCATTGTTAAATTAGTATAATTAAAAGTCTTAAAATACATTAGAAACTCTGAAGTGTTTCACCAAATTTTTAATTAATTAATTAATTAATTAATTAATTTTTGAGAGGTTTTTGCTACAGGGTGTGTGCGCTTGCCAGAAAGACAGAGAGAGACAGAGAGACAGAAAGCGAGACATCATCCCCCTGGGGGAATGGCTATGCTGCAATCCCTTCTCCTCCATTCTCCTCTTGGGATCCTGGGCACGCACTCACACTCACCCAGCGTGAATTTAAGCCACCAGGTCCGGGACTCGAACCACAGTCGACTACATGAGAGTCCAGCGACATAGCCATTATGCCAACTTCTGGTCCCTTCACCAAATTTTTGTATGTGTGTTGATGGAGCAAAATAGAAGAACTGTAAAAAACTTTATGTTGTTAAAACAAAACAAAACAAAACAAAACACAACAACCTCTACTTTTGTAGTCATCCCATAGAGAATCTGAAACAGAAATAGAAATGCACAGTTTCTTTCCCAGAAGGCAGCAGCTGATTAGCTCTGGTAGATATTGAGTGCCCTCAAAATTCCTGCTAAGGTCGAACTCCTTGAATGTAATTTATCCTTTGTTTATCCTCTTGGGCAATGAGAATAAGCATTTGTCTCAAACTTATATTATCCCCACTTTATTGAACCACTCTGCAAAAACTGAAGCGTGATTTACGGTAATGTTTCATAACAGCCAGTATTAATAAAATGGGTAAAGGTTTTGCAGGCTCTTCAAAAATGAGGCTCTAAATTTTTGGAGAAAAAAAGGATATTATGGATTGCAATTTATGAAGTAGCTAGGTTAAATTTAGTTCTTAGTCACAGGGGCTGTTTACTTATATTTGTGCCAGTTGGTAAAGGTAATTGTGTAAAAATAAGTGTTGAATACTTTATGCTTATTTTAAGGCCATTTTAATTGCATTTGATCCTTGATAGATTGCTTTGTAGAACTCTGTAATTTCTGAAGAAGGAGCTATATTGTTTTATTCTTTGGGGCAATAGCTCTTACACTGTGGTCTTGGGACCAGCAACAGCATCCTGGGAACTTGCTAGGATATATTGTACAATAGATATCTGGTCTCACCTAGACCTAACTCCAGAGTTAAGGCGCAGCAATCTCTGTTTCTAATAAATCCTTTAGGTGGTGCTGTTGTGCACTAATGTCTGAGAGTCACTGCTCTTGGAGTAGCAATATTTTGGAGCGTGTATCTATATGTCTGCATACTTTGATGTCAAAATATTACACTCCAAATAAACACAAGAAACTCATGAAGGTAGAAGCAAAATCAGAATATTTTTCCCACTCTGTAAATGTGTGTTCAGCTCACTTCTGACTGTGCACAGCTACAGTTGCCTGGGTTCTCCCTAAAGAATAGGTCTGAATTATTCCTTAAATTTGACAAATGGGGATCCCAAGAACAGTAGTATTGATTATTCATTCTTTTTATTTTTTTTTCTTTTTCTAAGAGAGTTTTGCTATGTGCGCTTGCTGGAGAGAGAGAGAGAAAGAGAGAGAGAGAGAGAGAGAGAGAGAGAGAAAGAGAGACAGAAGGTTTCAAATCCCCCCCCCCCCCCCCGGGGGGGGGGGGAAACCAACAAACCAT
>NW_006160142.1:5099669-5101796 GCF_000334495.1 Tupaia belangeri chinensis | reverse complement strand
GAGAAATAAAGCGCGTAAAAACCCCCCCCCCCCCCGCCAGGGGGTGATGGTCACATCACAATCCTTTCTCTTCCATTCTCCTCTTGGGATTTTGGGGATGCACACACACACACCCAGTGTGTTTTAAGCTTCCGGGTCCAGGACTCAACTATGTGGAAATCCAGCAACATAATCATTACATCATCTGCTGGTCCTGATGTTTCACTCTTTGCTACACTAGCTGAGAAACATGGAGATAACCTTTCTTAGGGGATCATCTAAAGAATATTGATCATAAGCAGGCACCATGTTAAGTACCTTGCTTTCAATATATTTTTAATCCTCAAAATGATCTTATGAGTAGACATTTTCATCTCCATATCTCATATGAGGAGACTGAAGCTTAGTGAGGCTTCAATACTTTTGTAAGTTCACTCAGATGGTAAGCAACAGAGACAGAATTTAAACCCATGTTTTAGTCTCCTAAGTAAATTGCTTCTTCTTAAAATTGTTTTTCACCTCCTAAAAGTCACTGTCTTAATGGGCAATAAGTGCAAATTCTCAGAAGTATTTCATGCAAATAAATGGATGTATATCGTCCCTTATCTTCGACTAGAACTCCATGTGGTCTTTATCATAACATATTGGTTCTCAATGCATCCTTACATCATCAGCAGCAGCATCACATTGAAACTTGTCAAAAAGCAGATTTTTAGCTTCACTCCAGACTTCCTGAATTAGGAAATCTGGTAGTGGGGCCTTGTAATTTGTTATTACCAGTCTTCCAGGGGACCTGGTGCGAAAGCTTGAGAAGCATTGTAATAAGAGAAAATGAGAAGTTCCTAAAATCAAAAACAGCTGTCTAAATTACCTAGTACAAGATCTAATATTCTTTCAATCTTTGTCTTTTTGTTTTCATTTCAGGAAAAGTTTTTAGTGTTTCAGAATTTTGGCTCCCCTGGGCTCATCTCTAAGACACCTGAGAACTGAAAGGGCATTCTAATTTGCAAGATACTATTTAACTTTGCACATTTACATTGTAATGTCTGCTTATTTTTTTAAACAAATATTTCAGCATTTCCCAAAAGGCTGCTTGTATTTTTAGCGTCATGTTTATTACCGTTTCTCTTCCATGCCCTATTTAACTATTGTGCCCTCTACAGGCCCTCATGTTGAGTTCACACACATTTCGATCATTTGGTTTCAACTTTTTTGAATATTTTTCATTTTATAGTTATTTCTTCAATACATTATAGAACTCTAATTAAGATTCTTTGCTTGTATCTGTTTCCTCTCAACTCATTTTACAAATGTCAATGTCTTCAACTTTTCTTTCTTCATTTTAACTACCTAACAAGAATAAATATTGAGATTCTTTCTTTCCAACTCAGAATAATTATTACTTCCAGAGTTATGGACAATGAGATAGGGTGGCAAAAATTCTTTCACTCTTAATGTTTACCTTTCTTTGTCTTCAGCTATCAACAACTGGAGACAGTGAATACAAACGAGTCAGGGTCTCAGGAACCCACAGCTTGGAACCTCAGACTCTAGGGACAAAGGAGACATGTCAAGCCCCTGTTGCCATATCTGATTTCAGAAACGTAAGGGAAACACATCTCATAATAAACTACCTTAGTGGTTAAGTTTGTGTAGCCCTTTGTACTTTTCAAAAATGTTATAATTTGCCTTTAAAATTCTGTGTAGAGCTGATTGTTTCTATATCTATTTTGGAGATGAAAAAACATGTTAATTGTGTAACTGGAAAGAGATAATGGTTTAGTTTGCTAGGACACTCTGTAAATACCACAGACTGGGTGGCTTAAGTGACAGAAATGAATTTTCTCATGGTTCTAGAGCCTGGAAGTTTTAGACCAAGGTGCCAGCAGGCTTGGTGTTTTCTGAGGCCTCTCAGTTTGCAGAGAGCTGCCTCCTGCCGTGTGTTTGCATAGCTGCTTATCTCCGTACATGCCTCCTTGGTGTCCCTGTGTTCAAATTTCTTCTTCTTGTAAGGAAACCAGTAGGATTGGATTAGATCTTCCCTAAAGGCCTCGTTTTAACTGAGTTACCTCTCTCTGAAAGCACTCTTACTTTTTTTTTTCTTTTCTCCTTCCTTCCTTCCTTCCTTCCTTCCTTCCTTCCTTCCTT
>NW_006160142.1:5051846-5098896 GCF_000334495.1 Tupaia belangeri chinensis | reverse complement strand
TCTTTCTTTCTTTCTTTCTTTCTTTCTTTCTTTCTTTCTTTCTTTCTTTCTTTCTTTCTTTCTTTCTTTCTTTCTTTCTTTCTTTCTTTTCCGGCTATAGGGAATATGTGCTTGCCTGACACACATAGAGAGAGAATGGAAAAGTGAGTGAGAAATCACCCCCCTCAGGGAGGATGACCACACTGCAAATCCTTCTTATTTAGTCTCCTCTGGGATTATGGGCATGCATGCACACATGCCCAGTGTGATTTTCAAGCCAGAGGGTCTGGGACTCAAACTACCCAATTGGCCAAGTGGGAGCCAGTGCCTTGACCTCCACACAGCTACTGGCCCAATCCTGTTTTCTCTCTTTCTTTCTTTCTTTCTTTCTTTCTTTCTTTCTTTCTTTCTTTCTTTCTTTCTTTCTTTCTTTCTTTCTTTCTTTCTTTCTTTTTAAGAGAGATTTTTGCTGTAGGGTGAATGTACTTGCTGAAGGGACAGACAGAAAGCAAGAAATCACTCCCTGAGGGAATGGCTGTGCCACAATCCCTTCTCCATTCTTCTCTTGGGATTTCAGCCCTGTTTTTAAATATATATTGTCACATTCTCAGGTTGGGGGGTTATGTTTTAAGGAGGAGGAACAATTCAGCATATAACAGTAATAATAATCCATTGCTCTGATGGCAAGTCCAACTCTTTCTATTATAGTTAGCTGTGATAGAAAACAAGTACAAGAAAAAGCAGGGACATACTAAAGAAGTAGGAAAGTTAAAGAAGTATATATTAGGATAAGTGCCAATTAAGAAAAGGCTTTAGGAGCAGGCCCCATAGCCTAGTGGTTAAGGGAGCCAGCTCCCACGTGGCTGACTGGTTTGAATCCTGGCCCCAGAGGCTTGAAAAACACAGTGGGCACATGTATAAGCAAGCTCCCAAATCCTAATAGGATGGAAGAAGGGACCGTGTCTGACAATGCCCCATGAAGGAGTGTTTTCTCCTTCTCCCTCTGTCTGCATCTCTCTGACCAGTGCATATGCCCTCTTACAATTAAAAATAAAGGTGCTTCCGGTTACTCTCCAATAAAGTTTCCTTTCCTCTCAGTGGATCTGGATTTTAAATAAAAAATATATATATATTTATTTACTTTACATTCATTTATTATACATCATCACAGCATACAAATTACAATTTCCCATCAAGAATATACTGTATATTGGCTTAAATACTTTCAAAAGCAAGTTTAATTGATATATTCATATCTGTGAACACATCTTTGACTTTAGGCATAAAACTCAGTGAGTAGAATGAACATACTATAAAGTAGCACCTCACTGAGGCTATATAGCTTACTGTGAACATTAAATAGGTATTTTTAAATATAATTTTTAATTTTAAGAAAAGCAGCTTTAGCATCAAAATAAAAATGTTAAGAGAAATTTGCTTAAGATGTAAAGCCAGGAAACAGGTTAGGATTCTGTTCAAATAGTAGGTACATGAACCTATCGACAGCTCAAGAGAAGGTAAAAATCCTTAAATCTAGAAAACAAAGTATAGAAGAAAATCAGTAATGTTTTAGTCGAAAGTCATAAAATTCTATTATACCAGTTCAGTCTCATGTCATTTAAATGGGAAGATCGGACAGCAACAGAAGAGAGATTAATTATATGGATTTTGAATTTTGAAGAAATGTTTCTTCTTTTGTAAACCTTGTTCTCACTTAAGAGGTTTTGAGCTCTTTTCTTTGTTTCTTTTTAAAAAACTCTATTGAAAAGCTAGTACTATTTTCTAG
Source organism: Tupaia belangeri chinensis (assembly GCF_000334495.1). Classification (NCBI taxonomy): domain Eukaryota; kingdom Metazoa; phylum Chordata; class Mammalia; order Scandentia; family Tupaiidae; genus Tupaia; species Tupaia belangeri. Next base: position 5,097,131 of record NW_006160142.1, on the reverse strand, counting down.
CTCAGTTTGGGCTTAAAAATATAGATACAAAGTGACCCTTTCAAACTCCAGCAAGTCCTCATGCTTCTATTTTTAGGATGTGTGTTTCCAAAAGCAGCATAGAACTTGAGGAAATCAGTAATGACTATGCCTTTCATGGAAAGACATGACTTCCACAAAAAACACTCATTTCCCCGAAGTGCTCGCTGTCCCTGTGCTGCACTGCTAAGCACATCGAGGCTTGTGAATTCACATCGTATCAAATTCACTCATTGCAAATATCCAGCCAGTTTTCTTCCTATTTTAGTAAAACTAGGGCCTTCTCACCAAGGACAGTGAGAAATTGTCGTCCCTTTTCCCAGAATGCATGATAGAATTTAAGAATGGGATTCACTGAGACTTAGCTCCAATACACTTTGTCACATTTTGCAGAAAGGAACATTTTTAGCTTGGTGTGCTTTACTTAGGAAGAGGCACAGATGTGTCAAGAGAGTAGGGCTTATTCTTTGGGAATATGAACATTTCCAGAAATTTTGTTTCCTGATGTCTCTTTTCTCTGACTACAAGGTTCTCCAGAGAAATAGAACAAATAGTTTTTTTACTAATTTATTTATTATGGGAATGGGCTCGTGTGATTAGGGAGACCAAGAATCCCATAATCTGCCATCTGTAAACTAGAGAACCAGGAAAGCCTGTGTGTAATTAAGTTCAAGTACCTGACAACAGGGGAGCAAATGGTGTAATTCCCACTCTGAGTCCCAGATGAAAATATGCTTTTTATTTGGACACACAGAAGTAGTAGATTCAATCCAACCTGTGACATACCTAAGGTTTACTGCTGGGACATGTGATTTACGCCTGTTGGAATTTGGTAATGTGAGTGGTACATGGTTGCATGTCCATCTGTCCTAACCTCAGGTGCCTAGATGGGACAAACACATGTGAATAATTTCTTCTGCCCTTCAGGCCTTATCTCGTTTTAGTTTATTTCTTTTGAGAACCCGATTTTTCTTTGTCCATAAATAAAGCTGCAAACGAACGGCTCTTATAAGGCTTGTAGATGTCTCTCAGGGCACATCGAGATGGAGAACTCTCAGGGACCCTATTCAATAATGGTAGTAGAAACATGTTCTATTTCTAATTGTTCTGAGATGACTTAAACCCACAATACATATTGGCAAGTGTTGGTAGTTATAATAGCACATGACTCAGCTATGCCTTCCAAGTCAGAGGCTGTGTGTGTACTTACAAAAGCCTGCTGACTCACATTCCTGACACTTCATTGTTTTGTGATTTCTGCTCACACAGGGAAGAATTCAAGTCTTTTCTCTCCTAATGATACCAACCCATGAAGATTGGGAAATCCAAAAGATTTCCTGGTGTCACTTACACAGATCAAACAAAATCAGGTTCAGTATACAGGGCAGGAACTTTTATTCTTTGACCAAAAATGGAAAAGGATGAGCTAATGCTCTAAAGGTATTTTTTCTCCCAGTGAAAGTCAAGCTGCTGATCTGATACAGGTGGAGCCCAGCGTCTTCTTTGCACATGCACAGCTTGCACCCAGACACTCCTAGGACATGCTCAGATTCTCTTCCTTAGCACCTGGCACCTTCCATTTTGCATCAGCAACTTTGCACATGTCCCAGTTTGCACACAGCACACCACTGTCATCTATTGCCTCTGGCTGGAGTCAATACTTCAGTTCAGCCTTTTGAACTCCTGTTACCTTGATTCCCACAACCAATCACAGCTAAAAGTTTCTACAGCAGTGCATTGTTATTATTATTATTTTTTTTAAGTAGGACCTTTCCTTGGTAAAACTCAGAAGCTTTCGCATGGCAGGAATTCTATTAACGAATGGGAAGGGAGTGCTTGAAGATTTAACTGGTCATTCACTGTGATACTCATTGAAAGAGCAGTGAAAGGTGAGTCCAACAATGGAGCTAGAGGGTCAGTCTGTGCTGTGGGTGGGAAGAAAGGGGGCTTTGTGCAGGAAAATCCCAGGAGGAGATATCCAGCAGGTGTCAGGAGAGGGGACAATGAGGTAGGGATTGGTGAAGCAGGCCTGCAGAGACGGGAAAGATTTGTAACAACTGCTGACAGGAATGGAACAGAAGTTTTATTGACTAAATAAAATGACTACAGAACTGTTACCCCACTATGGGTATCACTGCTCTTAGGTATCACGGCTTTGGAGTAGTCAACATAATAGTTTATAGAGCTATTTCTTGGGATACTTCAGGGTCAGAACATGTGAAAATTGATTCTCAAGACTTCTGCTTCTTGGTTATTGTCAAACTGAAGTTATTGATTCTAGTCATAGGAATTCTAGGTTTTCAATCTATTATGATTGCCCAAGCATATTGGAATAATAATTAATAGGGGATGGATAAGCCTTAGATATATTTAGTTGATATTAAGAATATCAATTATAAATATTAAAATACTAATTATTGATGTTAAAATATCAATTGATATTAATATAGACAGAGCACTAAATTGTCAGAGTAAATGACTATATGAACTCAAGTGGAATGAAACAATAAAAAAAAAATCAAAGGAGAAACAAAACAAAAACAGAGACTGAATCTTAGCATTTTCTTGCTCACTCGAAGATTCAAATTGTTTGGCCCGTTCCATGAGAGAAAACAGTAAAAGTTATATACTTTATCTTTTTTTTTCTAAGATAAAAAAGAGGATTGATTAACTGATTTTTATCTAATTTTTAGAGAGATTTTTGCTATAGGGTACATGTGCTCACTGGAGAGAGAGACAGAGATACAGAAAGTGAGAAATCACTCTCCATAGGGGATGGTCATACTGCTATCTCTTTCCCCCTTTTTCCTCTTGGGATTTTGGGCATGCGTGCCCATAGGGCTGGTGTCAGTTTCAAGCTTCTGGGTCTGGAACTTGAACTAGAGTCAGCCATGTGGGAATCCAGTGATGTAACCAATACAACATCTGCTGGTCTCCGGATTTTTATTATTTAAAAGTATCCGATCAATGTGAATTACTACACAGGGTCCAGTCCTATATTATTTAGACCAGGGTTATGCAATAATATAATGTAATTAAAAAATATTAGTAGCTACACTTAAAAAGATAATATTAATATCAGGTATATATTTTATTTATCCCACTATGTCTCAAACATCATTTCAACATGTAATCAATATAAGCAAATGACTGAGGTATTGTGCATTCTCTTTTCCATGTTAAGACTGAATCTGGGACCAGCCTGTGGTGTGGTGGTTAGGTTGGTTGGATTTCACACGGCCAACAGTGTGATTGATGTCTCAGACCCAGCGGCTTGAGAAATATAACAGGCGTGTGTGTTTGTGTGTGTGTGTGCGCGCACACGCGTGCGCGCACATGCGTGCGCACCCAAAATCCCCCCAAAAGGGAGAAACCGAGGAGAAGAGATTGCAGTATGATCATTCTTCATGGGGAGGGGGTGTTTTCTCTCTTTTCATCTCTCTCTCTCTCTCTCTCTCTCTCTCTCTGGTGAGTACATGTGCCCTCTGACAAAATAAAACAAGAATTCAGATTTTAGGCCAGCGAGGTGGCATGGTGGTTAAGGCAACTGGATCCCACATGCCCTACTTCATGCTTCAAGTCCCTGACCTGGCAACTTAGCAAACATGCCAGGAATGTGTGCATGTGTGCCCAGAATCTCTTGAGATGCAGAAGCGATCGTGGCTTTTCCTCCTGGGGGATACTTTCTCACTCTCTCTCTCTCTGGTGAGTACATGCAAACCAAGGGGGAAAAGACTTTGAATGTGATAAATATTTTACACTTACTGAACATCTCGGTTTGGACTTTCCACATTTGAAGTACTCGAAAGCCATATGTGGCTATCGGCTACCATATCGGACAGGACAGCTCTAGAAGAAACAGTTATTTCATGTTACTATAAAGTAATACTACGTGCTTGTAAAACTTCTTCCTATAGTTTGGTAATAAATTTTGGTATTTTCCCAGCCAATAGCTCTTTGAAGTTTGCCTAATTAGAGGCACCTAAGTTACTATGCTTTACCTTGAGGGTTTTTAGGGATTGAGTCTAAAACCATTTTCTGACTGAAATGGCATTCCTTTGTAGAAGACAGGAAAATCACTAGTGTTTGAACAAATGAGTTTGTTTTTCTTTCTGTTTGACTTTAGGGACAGTAAATTCTGAATTTTAATTTAATATTTGCTTGCTTTTTTCCCCCCTTGGGAAACAGAAAAACATTGGTATTCTTTGAAGACTTGGGGAATTACAGTTGGAGAAACCTCTCCATGTTGGATTTGTTTATGTAATTACAATGCTTGCGTTGGTGTGTTGGGTGTGAATACAGGTTCCCAGGGATTTGCTCTATCTCTATTTGATGTGGAAATGGTTGGATGATTTCCTGTTCCTAGAAATGAGTGGTAGCAGAGGAATCCACTAGGTCACTGGGGTTATTTGAGCAGGAACAAGGGACATCTCAAGCTTGGATGGCAGACTGGGTCAGACAGAAGATGCCTTCACAACCGGAAGGCATTCACTTACTACTTACTTAACAGCTAATTGTATAATGTTTACCAAGCAGTAAGGGCTGTCCAAATGCTTTGTAAATGTTAATTCTCTTAACATTGGCAATTCTGTGACACAGGTGCTGGAATCTCCAGTTCACAGAAGAGAAACTGAGGCATGGATAGTTCAGGTGGCTCACCTGTGGTCTCATAGCTCGCGACTGGCAGAGTTAATCAAAGCCAGGCAATCTGGCTCTGAGCTAGTCTCTTAAGCACTCTCTTTTGGCTACTCCAGCCCACCGTCGTGGAGGGTCACCTCTGGAGCCCCTGGCACAGGTATGTGCCCCACTCTCCTACAGTCATGTGTCACCTTAGGAAAGAGGCCACTGAGATTTAATTTTGACCACTCCTTCAGAATAGGAGATGGAAACATAAATTTTAAATGATCAAAACTTAAAATGTCATTTTTTATGCATCTGAATTACAGACATGAATTTCATGCCTGCTACACAAATATAATTTATTACCATTAATAGCCAGCCTCCCAAGTCTGTTCGATAAAGCTCTTCTGTCACCCTAAACATAGCCTAAACTTGAGTGCCAGGTCTCCTTTGCTTTTCCCGTCAAAGGGTAAAGAGACAAATCAGGCAATGTCTTAAGGGGAAGCTACTTCAATTGAATGTATTTTTGGAAGAGCTCAGATTGTCTGCAGTTCAATCTGAATACAAATGGTGGGTATGGATGGCTCAAGAGGGCAGGGATAAAGGTTGAGACACTTCTGCAACAAGGTCAAAAGATGCAGAAACAAAAAACATTTTTTTTTCTTTTTGTGTAAGCTTAAAACAGAAATCACCCCAGTATTTTAAAAAAGTTTTATTTATGTCTTCCATGAATGAGAGAGAGAGAGAAAGAGATAACACTAAACAATCCACCCCCAGCCTTCTCCCAGACCCAAATCAGGGGTGAGAATGTGCCTGGTGTTCTCAGGGAGGTCTCTGGACTTGAACCAGGAACCTTCCCATGTGCATTGCCTCTCAGAGCATTGCACGTCCTCTCCACATGGAGTAGCATGGAGTAATCTTGTCTGCTGTGGACCCAGGCAACATCTTTGCTGGGAGGCAGATCTGGAAGAGGGAAGGGACGAGCTCAGCGGACCTGGGTCCCTTTCTCACTCCAAACTTGCTCATCACCCTAGATAGTCAGAAGCAGGAGACTTAGCCTAAACTTTCCAATTAGACTATGGGTTTTATTACTCAAAGTGGAGGCCCCCAAAGGAGGAATTGGTGCTCGATCATGAAAAGCACACCAGTAGTTATTTTTCTTATCATCATTTTATATGAAACTAGATGCAAAACTGATGTTATTTTAGCTTTTTCTTCATTAGGAAAGGTAAATCTGGTCTGTCCCTGCGTTTTTTTTTTTTTTTGTGGTTGTGACATTAATGTCAGTCTGATGATTTATTGTGCTTCTCAAAGGCTGGAAATGATCTGGGCTGTCACCCAGTCTGCCGGCAGCCTGTTGCCCAAGGGCAGTGGTACCTACCACCCAAACCAGGACTTCTGGGGGACCCGTGACAGATAGGTCACTGCATTTCATGGTGTTCAGTTGAGGTCATCTGGACCAGCAGAGTGACTGATGGGAAGAGAGGTCATTTGATCAGCTTACATCAAAATGGCAGAAGCAGAAAAGGGTTAAATTGTACCGGTTTTCTTTTTTCCTAACAGTGAGGGTTCCATGACACACAGAAACTCCTGATTTTTCCCCCTTACCACTCCTGGATTCTTGCATTTATGGTAATATTGGAATGTGAGGCACATGAGGGGTGGAGCTACCCTCTTGTCATCAGCTTCTCTCCATCCGCCCCTTCCCTCCCAAGTCCCCCTGCATTTTGCCTCTCTCCCCCACTCCCCCCTCCTCCAGGGACCAAATAACTGGGAGAGTGAGAGCTCACCCTGTGCCACTGTACTCGGCCACAGCTCAGATGGTGTTTCAGTCCTCATGGACCCGGGACCAGTAGGAGCCCAAGACACTCAAGAGGCTGAAATCTCCATTGTAGGTTTTATCAACTTGGAGTTTGTTGAGGTTCTTAGATATGTAGATTTAAGTGTGTGTGTGTGTGTGTGTGTGTGTGTGTGTGTTTGTCAAATAGCATCTGGAAACAATCTTGTATAACATTTTGTCTGATTTATGAATTACTTTATATGGAAGCTGTTTAAAAGGTATGATTGTCTTTACAGTTAATTAATTGCTTTTATCAACTTTTATTACATTTATTTTAAGCAAACAGGGTCCCTATTTTAGGTAATTGGTCATGGATAAACACACATGCTGCGTGCAGCTTATCCTCCCTCTCTAGAAAGAATGTATAGGCTGCCCTTCTTGTTCTTTTATTATTATGAATTTAATTTATTATTTTTAAAAATTTGCTTTGGGGGGCTGGGTGGCGTGGTGAAGGGTGCTGGACTCCCGCATGATTGACTATAGTTCAATTCCTGGACCTGGCGGCTTGCTTTCTCACTTTCTGTCTCTCTCTCTCTTCTCTCTCATTCTGTCCTTCTCTGGTTAAATTTAAATACATAAACTTAACACACACACACACACACGCACACACACACACACACTCGTTATAGAGCACATGTGATCGAGAGAGACAGGGGGCCTAGTGGTTTCTGGGAGTGAGAGAATTTTTCTTGCCTTTTGATTTAAGAAAGTGTAAGACAACCTAGCAGTAGAAGTGAGGCTGGGGAACGGAGCAAGCTGAGGTTTGGTGGAAGCATTGCTCGGGTGCCTAGCAGGACTGAAATGACTTAATAGAGCAGAGATGACGTAAAGTAACAGGGTTTGAACGATCAGTTGATAGTTACACACATGGGACATGCTGCCCTCCTCCTGGAAATGGGCATCCTCTCCTCACCCTCCTGAGAGGGCGGGTGCCATCTACTCACCCCACGGGGACACACTCTTGACAATGACTGCAGATGGCGAGACAGAGAAACGCTTCGTGTGAGCACACCTTACTCCTCCCTTTGTGGTAAAGTGACTTGGGATGGAGGGTGAGTTATAAGCCATGAAAAAGATAAAGAAATGACAACTCCCTCTGTCACATATAACCTTAGTGCAGACCCACAAAATAGTGTAGCCATTTCATAAAGGAGAGGTAAATTCCATAAGTTACAGAAATGAAAGTATGCATGTCTATATGTCTGAATAGTTGCTAAAGAATTAGTAGAAATTTCTCTTTAAAGTACTATGTATCCAGTAAATACAATATAGCACTATATTTTCTATGGAAATATTTTATGATCTATACTAGTATGATCTAATATTTTATGATCTACTATTATCAAATGGGATATACATTGTGGTTCTACTTTATAAAAAACACATATTTGTATAAAAGTTGGGAAATATATACTTTCAAATATAATAGTACTTACTGATAGGTGGTAGCATTATGGCAAGTTTTATTTCTAATTTTTCTGTAAAGGAGATGTCTTCTTTGTGTGATAAGAATTAATAAATTAAAAATAAAATTCCTGTCTACTTATGTGTCATAAACTGAGGTTATTTTCTGAGTTATACCTGAAGCACAAATCCTTTACACACAACTTTAGCTGAGGTTTTGTAACCCAGACTTGCCATTTCTGTTGCTGCTGTCTCCCTTAATAATTGAATGTCTGAAATAATTGACCTGCTTCCCAGAACTATGATCAGGCTTTTAATTAAGAGTTTGTTTATGATCATTGTCATAAACTAAGTCATATCTAGTAGGGAGAAGACATGAGTTTGGGAATTCTTGCTGAAGAGCTTTACACCTCCACTTGTCGAAATATGATTGGTTTCTCTATCTCCACTAAGTTTTTCTTCTTGTCTCTGGAGAAGATACTTTTATTTATTTTTTTGTCATGTAGCTATTCCCCCCCCCCTTTTTTTTTGGAGAGGTTTTTGCTATAGGGTGCGTGCACTCGCCAGACAGAGAGAGACAGAGAGACAGAAAGCGAGAAATCACCTCCCAGGGGGGATGGCCACGCCGCAATCCCTTCTCCATTCTCCTCTTGGGATCTTGGGCACGCACGCATGCGCACCCGGCGTGAGTTTAAGCTGCAGGTCCCGGACTCGAACTGCAGTTGACTACGTGGGAGTCCAACGACATAGTCATTATGCTAACTGTTGGTCCCCATGTAGCTATTTTTATTTAAGAAAATATTAAATATCGGATGACCAGCTCAGAAATGTCAGAGTATGTGCCTATTTAGAATAGATGCATTACAATCTCTTTATGTGTTCCAGTCGGTTGTGTGAGAAGCTGCCATCTGAGCAGGAAGTCTAGCACCTCCCACCTGAAATTTGCCTATACTATCCTTCAGCCTCCAGTGCTGAGGAACTCTGGCGCTCTTTTAATTCAGTGGCATCGACGCCAAGAGCCAAGTTAAGGGAACTGCAGTCCTGCGCTGTCATTGTCTCCTGAAACCACACGGTGGCGCCGTTGAAGTTTTTTTCTGAGGCTTATAATGCCTAGTCCGGAGCAGAACACAGTTTACCCAAATTTAGACTCTAGATTGCTGTTAGTGCTTTTCACAAGCTTGGCCATTGTTCTCTAAATTATAGAACATAGCCCTATGCTCTTCCTGACTAGGCGTCACTGCCCCCAAACTCTTAGTTTTTGTTTTGAGCTAGAGTCAGTCTAGAATCTCCAGGGAAGTTTATTTCATGGACTTTCTATGTCACTGTATCTTGGTCAGATCTTCCTTGGTCCACCCCAAACCTAGCTTTGAACCATAGAAAGCAGGGCGTGGTATTGGTACCTCTCCCCTCCCAATGTTCTGAGATCTTCCTGTGAAAGAATCCAGAGAGAGGTGGTGGTTTAAATGATTAGGCGCTGGCAAACCGTGGATAATGGCAGCTAGGCTCCTCCCACAGAGGCCAGGATAGGAACTTTCTTGACAGTTACTTATAAAGGCTTGGCTTCCTGGTTGTAAAATATTTACATATTAAAAGGGCAGATAAAGAATTTACATTAGCAAGTTACCTAAAGTGAGTAGTCTAAGAAAAGGGAAGTTAGGGACCTATGATCAGGAAGATACCATCTCAGTTCAGTCAAGAAGGGAACATTTATGGCATCTTGGTGAGTAACAGCCTTGATATCAATCTCAACAAAAGCTTCTAACACATCTCTCCACCCCATGCCTGTGGGAGCAGCTTTCCTCACAGCTAAGAGGGAGTTTTCTAGGGCAGCAGCTAACAGAGGTCTAGCTCATGGCCAATTTTGTCACCATGGCATAAGGTACCATCCCAAATTTGATAGCAGCCCTCTTTGTTGGGAACGGGTAATTCATAAAGTGCTTTAGGCACAAAGTGAGTTAGATTCCAGCTCCTTAAGGGGATGCTAAACTTCAAGTTGCGGAGACTGTATTTTTCTGCCTAGTGACTACTTTGTAGGTTTTCTGCTGCAACTTTGTAAACAAACTGGTAACAAAGTTCCCACTACACTTCCAGGTCAACAACTTGAGGAGAATTTGCAAGTTACTTGGACAGCCATTTTCTATTGTTACAGTATACAATGTATTGCTAGTGTATCACTATTCCTCTTCAGCAGTTAAAGGAACTGGAAGAGAGTTGGTAAAATGTATTGGTAATAGAGACTATTTTAAATTCCACTTCTCGGGGACCAGCAGTTAGCGTAATGGCTATGTCGCTGGACTCCTATGTAGCTGACCACGGTTCAAGTCCCAGACCGGGTAGCTTAAAACTCATGCCGGGTGCATGTGTGTCTGTGCCCAAGATTCTGAGAGGAGAATGGAGGAGAAGGGATTGTGGCATGGCCATCCCCCTTGGGTGGTGATTTCTTGCTTTCTGTCTTTCTGTCTCTGTCTGGTGAGCGCACGTGCCCTATAGCAAAAACCTCTCCAAAATAAATAAATAAATTCCACTTCTCTATTTTAAGATCTGCATAAGGAATTATGACCGGAATTATTAGCTCTGTTTAGATGGAGACATAATAAAGAAACTCTGTCCAATTAGGAACTTGATCTGTTGTCTTTCTGCCTATCAAGTCAGATTGTATAAATGTGAATGTTCCTGAGCCCCTTCCTAAGGGAGAAATTGTGTTGTTTGTTCTGTTCATCACCAGTGAGAGGTAACTTGACATTTTCATTGCTAATGACTCCCTTGCAAAGTATATTGACACTTCAGTCACTTTTGAGCCAAATCAACAAATAATGAGTACCTGTTCTGTGAAACCCACCCACTCAGTTCTTGATCCCAAATGATGCAGACTGTTGAGGAGTTAGGATTTAGACATGTGGGTAGTAAAATAATAAGACTACTTAATGTTCAAAATATTAACAGATTTGATCTGGAGATGTGTAATAACTACAAAACAATCTCTGCAGACATGAGTTACTATAGGAAGTGAAATGATGGGATGATTATGAGAGGGCTTAAAAAGTTTGTGGAAAATAGAATTAAAGTATGAGTTTATTTTGGTGTAAGAAATTTTGAAACCCATGCATAGTTTTTCATAATACTCTTTCTTTCTTCTTTTCTTTTTTTCTTGCTATAGCGCATGTGTACTTGCCAGAGAGAGAGGGAGAAGAGAAAGCACCTCCTGTGGGGAGTGGCCACACTTCAATCCCTTTGTCTCCATTTTTCCTTCTTTCTTGGTTTTGGGCATGCACGCACATGCACCCGGCATGTTCTCAAACTGCTGGGTCTGGGACTCAAACCTTGCTGTCAGCCATGTAGGACCTGACTGCCTTAACCACCGGCCCCAACACTGGCCCTGTAATACCTATTGTCTTTGAACTTTTCAAAGACCCCTCTTATATAAAAATGAGCCTCCCCAACTGTTTCTCCCCAACTATGCTTGGTTTTCCACTCAATGTCTCACTTGCACGTACATTCTTAAACCATTTCCCACGCATGTGCCTCTTCATTCTGCCCTGCATTTCTGTGCCCATCCTTCACCGCAGATTAGAGGGTCCATTCTTCATTCCCCCATTCAGGATGGTGGTAACACTCCTGCCTGCACACAGGCTCACCCCTCTGTTGAACCTGTTTGACCTTGCTCCTTTGTTGCCTCTGCCTTGCTAAACTCACTGCATTACCTCCCTCACCTGCAGTCTCACCTTCACTATTCGTTGCCTGTAGTCAGCCATGATCTGAAAATATTATGTGGGAAATTCCATAAATAAACAGCTCATGAATTTTAAATGCATACCTTTCTTAGCAGAGTGGTAAAATCTTGCTCTGTGCTGCTCTGTGCATGGGGATGTGGTCTTCCCTTTGCCAGAGTATGCACACCAAACTGTGTGTATGCACAGGGAAAACCTGGCATGTGTGTGCATACATATGTATATGTACTGAAATATATATAATCTAGTACTATAAATATAGTACTGACAGTACTGACATATATATATATATATATATAATGGTACTATATATAGAGTATTGACAGTACCGATAGTACTGAAATATGTACATGTGTTTATATATATGTGTGTGTGCATATGTACAGGTGTGTATGTATGTGTGTATGTATGTGTGTGTATATGTATGTGTGTATATGTGTGTGTGTGTGTGTATATATATACACACATATATATTTCAGTGCTGTCTGTGGTTCAGGCATCCATAGGGGGATGTATCTCCTGTGGATAAACAGAAACTACTGTATCTTCCAGAACGTTTACTTAGAACAGCTTGCTTCCACTGATTTCTCTGCACTTACTATGTGGTTAAAAGAGCACGAGGTAGGGAGTATTGAGTTCAAATCTTTGCTCTGTTCTGCATAGTAACCTTCTTAACATCTCCAACAGGTCCTTATCTTTAAAATGGGGACCTATATTTAATTTTTAATACCATGAGAACGTTGCACGTGTGCTGTAGGCATATATGTAAATATTATGGACTAAATGTTTGTATGTCCCCTCCTTTCTCAGTTTATATGTTGAAGCTCCAACCCCCAATGTGACTGTATGACTAAAGAAGTAATTAAAGCTAAATGAGCTCATGTGGTGGAACATAATCTGGTAAGATTTGTAGCCTTAGAAGAAGAAACACCAGAGAGCTAGAGCTGATACTTCTCTCTGTGCTCCTCTTTCTGTGCCTCCTAAACCCACTTTTTTTTCTTATTCCCTGTGCATGCCCACCAAGGAAGGCCATGTGAGGATGTAATGAGAAGGTGGCCCGTTTGCAAACTAGGAAGAGGGACCTAACCAGAAACTGAGCCCTACCAGAAGCTTGATCTTAGACTTTCCAGTCTCCAGAACTGAAAAAAAAAAAAAAAGTGAATTCTTGTTTAAGCCACCCGGTACATGCTTGTTACTGCAGCATAGACTGACTAATACACTAACACAGTGAGAAAGAGAACCGAATGACACTGATTAATTAGATGTAATGAAAACAGCTGTCAAACTCATCTGAAACTTTAGCCTTTTACAATTAAGTGTTCAATGCAAACTAATTAAATTAGCAGTTCCCAGGTGTTGGTTTTATAGACAGGATAAATTATGTATTGAGGCAGGAAGCTCTGTCCATACCAAGGCTTTATTTTGGTGGTTATTCTTGCTTTATGTGTGGCATTTCTTTCTGGCTTTATTGTAATGCCTCATGTCATATATATCATAATGTAATAGCATAATTGAATAATTTCATATGGATGTTGAATACTTAAATATCTTTATATATATTTTTTTCTCTTTGAAATTCTTCTTTTAGGAACACTGACTGGGTCCCCTGGGCATTCTCAAATCTTGCCGCCTCAGTGTCAGGGAAGACCGGAAGACAAAAGCTTTACAAATGTAAGATGTATTATTAATGCTTGCTGTCATGAAATGTTGGTAGTAAATCGGAGCTGACGACGTCCACTGCAGTTTCTCGCTCAATTTCGATGGTTGGGGACGAGCATAGATTGCCGAGCAGAATGAAACAGCTTGTCCTGGTTTCTACTTTTCTAGTCAATGCAGGGTGCTGGTTTCCTTGTTGCTAGTGAGTGGTGGCATTATGCATTTGTCTGTTGGCTGTTCCATTGTTATTGTCAAAGCGACATTGACATTCAGGTTGTTCTGGGGAGCATTGATTTTTCTTTCCTCTAGACAATTTTACCTGATTCTCTTCATAAACTTGATACTGTAGTTCTAAGATTCAACCATCCAACCAAGATGCATTAAGAACCTACTTTGTGTGCCAGACCTTGATCCATGCTGGGAGGGGTCTGCGAAAAGACTGAAGTCTCTCCTGGTCCACAGAGAACCTAGTGCATGATTGGGAGGTAGCACACGTGTGCAGTCAAGTGATTCACACGACAGCTGTGTGTGCCCATTACAATCGCACCGTGCAAGGTAGGCGATCATTTCAGCGTGAAATCGGTTCTAGCTGAGATAAGGGGTTGTCTATCAGAAGTATCCCGCAGTACTCCAAGATCTCTTTGTGGAGTATTTTTCAAATTGTATTGATCATGAATTATAATAAGAAAAGTACAGCCTTGTGCCACATTACAATGTTTTAGTCAATGAGAGATCACATATACAATGGCCCACCTTCCTCATACCAGCTCGAGGTGCTTGGTTTTGCAAAGAAGGTGACTGACGGGAGAGACGGAGGGGCTCGAATCAGAACCCCCCAGTGCGAGTTAAGAACAGAGAAAGCCACCTTCCTTGCAGGGCCCTCCTGGGGTTAGATTATAATGGAGCTGAAAAATTCCTTGTCACCTAGTGATGTAACCTTTGGTGATGTCATAGACCAAAACATTACTCAGGTGTCTGTGGTAAGGCTGATGTAAACAAACCCACATTGCTGCCAGGGCTATGAAAGTATAGCACATACAATTATATATAGTGCATAATACTTGATAATGATAATAAACAGCTATGTTACTGGTCATATAAGCAAGTGATAGAGAAGAATAGTAACACAGAGAGGTTTTTTTTTTTGTTCCCGTTTGTTTGTTTTTTTAATAGAGATTTTCTGCTGTAGGGTGCGTGCGCTTGCCAGAAAGACAGAGACAGACAGAAAGAGCGAAATCACCCTCTAGGGGGGGATGGCCACGCTGTAATCCCTCCTTTCTCCTCTCAGGATCTTGGGCATGCATGCACACGTGCCCAACTTGTGTTTAAGCCACCGGGTCCAGGACTCGAACTTTGGTTGACTACATGGGAGCCCAGCAACATAGCCATTATGCCAACTGCTGGTCCCAAGAGAGGTATTTTTGAAGGTTCTCACCACTGGGGTCCTCTGCTCCAGCCTTCTAATGAGCTAAGATTATAGGTTTGTGTGATCATGCCTGGCCTGATCATCCTGGTCTGGGATCTGAACTCAGGCCTTGCTGGCTCTAGTCCTGCAGAGTAGCACCCTACTGCTTATACCCATTGTAGTTTGTTATTTAAGAATGTACACCTCCCACTTATTTATTTTATTTTATTTTTTTTTTAGAGATTTTCACTGTAGGGCGCGTGTGCTCGCCAGACAGACAGAGAGAGACATAGAGACAGAAAGCGAGAAATCACCCCCCAGGGGGGATGGTCACGCCGCAATCCCTTCTCCTCCATTCTCCTCTCAGGATCTTGGGCACGCACGCACACGCGCCCGGCGTGAGTTTTAAGTCACCGGGTCTGGGACACGAACCACGGTCGACTACGTGGGAGTCCAGCGACATAGCCATTACGCTAACTGCTGGTTCCCAACACCTCCTACTTATTAAAAAAAGTCTGCTGTGGGACCAGCAGTTGGTGTAATTACTATGTCGCTGGACTCCTATGTATTTGACTGTGGTTCGAGTCCCGGACCTGGTGGCTTAAACTCACGCCGGCTGAGTGTGCATGCCCCAAGATCCCGAGAAAAGAATGGTGGAAAAGGGCTTACAGCGTGGCCATTCCCCCTGGGGGTGATTTCTCACTTTCTGTCTGTCTCTCTCTGTCTTTCTGGCAAGCGCACATGTCCTATAGTCCAGTCAAGCTGACACACAAAATTACCCATCACACACTCACAGCCTGAAACATATTGCCTTAGAACCTGATCTAAAATCCTGCAGTTACTCCTCAGGGTGCCACCTCCTCTTCTCTCCCCTCCTCTCCACACCCTCCTATAACAGGAAGTTCATAAAACCATCAGTGTCCCTGCAATGGATTAGCTCATAGTCATTCGGTGTCTGCAAGTACAGGTGGTCTTTCTAGGGCAATTTGAGGGCTTAACCTCCCACTCTGGCCTCCCTTTCTCCAACAGACCATGGTAGTGGCTGCTTGTTCAGAGTATACAAGCAAAGAACGAGAGTGGAACCTCCTTGCCAAGGAGGTTCAGTTAGTTATTCATGGCTGTTTGATCAAGCTCTGGGTTGTTATTCAGGAGGAAGTAGAAGGGAGCATGCAGAGATGGGTTTAGGATGTGGGGAGAAGATTTTAATAATATTTTCATGCCCTTGAAGGATTTCTGCTCATAGAAGATTAACGTGATTATTCCTAGAGTCACTTGAATATTAATACATTTCTAGGAAACCTCTTTCTGGACAAATTTATCTGACAGTTGCTGCTCCTTAGGCTATCATCAGGTACCTTGCTGAAGTAATGTTTCACTAAATGTTATCATTTGTTCTTTAACTTAAGCATTCACAGAGGATCTCTGATATTCCAGGCCCTTTGCTTTATTCTGGAATATCATGCCCAGATCCTGAAAGCTTCCCAGTGTTGGGGGAGAGACAAACATATAAGATGTTTTGTGAAAATGCTGTGAGAGGTTTATACATGAACTATAGCCATGGAAGATGCAAGCCTCAACTCTTTGTAGAAATCAGAGCAGTTTTTGGAGGAAATAGTGTTATGACAGTGTCCAACAAAGAAGTTGAACTTTCCATAGGGACTCATAAAAACATGAAAGCACCCAGAACTTCAACAAACTTAGAGTGGAGACAGGAGGAATAAGACTGGAGGAATATGCAAAGGAGCGTTTATGCTATGCTGAAGAATTTGGTTTTAATTATGGGGGCGGGGGAGAGCACAGTGTATTAGGGCTTTCCAGAGAAAAAGAACCAACAGAATGTATGGAGCTGTCTATAGAGAGGATGGGCAATCTGAGGATTGTCTCATGTGGTTATGAAAACTGAGAGGGCCTATGATCTGCCATTTGCAAACTGGAGACCCAAGACATCTGATGTTGTAATTCCTGTCCAAACCTGAAGGCCTGAGAACTGGGACACTGATGTTTGAGGGCATGAGAAAATGGATGTCCCAGCTCAAGTAGAGTGGATTTACCCTTATGCCCCTTTGGGTTGTATATTTAGGTTCTCAAGAGATTGGTTAATGCCAACCTGCATTGAAGGGGATCATTAAGCAACCTGCAATTCAAATGCAAATCTTCTGGTAACACCCTCATAGACACACTGAGAAATAAACTACCTGGGCATCCCTTAACTCAGTCAAATTGACACATAAAATTAACCATCACATTCATTTAAGAATTAGTAGACAAATGCCATGATAGAAGGAACACTTTGGAACGATTACTCTGTAATTACTCTGTAAATAGTATTGCTAAGGAATTTAATTGTTATAGTACCCAAAGGCCTCATTTATAGGCCACACACTTTTAGAGTGGGAGAAGAGAATATGGAATGTAGATCAGTGTTTCTGTTACGTAAAGTTACGTCAGAATCATCTGGAGGGAGTGTTAAGCATGGGTAACTGGGAGACATCCACAGAGCTTCTGAATGAGTCACACTTTGTTTACTGAATACTGTGGTAGGAAAAATGGTCCCCCAAGGATGTTCATGTCTGAATCCCTAGAGCCTGTGACCGTGTGATGCTTCATGGCAGAGAGGAATTAAGATTTCAGATGAAATTAATTTATAATTACTAAATCAATAAATTAAGGTGCTAACAACCTGAATTTCAAGTAGAGGTTATCTTGGATTATCTGTGTGGCCCTCAAGTAATCACCAGGCTCTTTAAAATAAGACACAGGCAGTGGAGGATTGGAAGATGTGACTATTGAAGAATGCAACATTGCTGACTTTGAAGATGGAAGAGGGAGTCTAGGACCAAGAATACAAATAGCTCCAGAATCTGGGAAAGGAGGAAAAATGAATTCTTTCCTAGGAGGGAACACAGACCTGCTGGCACTTTGTAACCCATGTAGGTTAGAGTTCTAACTTACAGAACTGTAAGAAAATGAAATTATATTGTTTTTAAGCCAGTTTGTGTGGTAATTTGTTACAGAAAGGAAAGGAAACAAACACAATGCTTCTGGATACCATGATAGGTACTAGCAGTGCAAAGGTAAAAGTCAAACTGGCTGAAAACTGTGAGCCTCCTGTGATTTTTGTCTTTGATATCAATGAAGGACCAACCAGGAAAAGCCACACACGCTTCCCAAACCAATCACATAGAATCCAGCTCCCAGTCTCCCATACCAGTGACCTCCAGTCAGGGTGTATCTGAAGCCTCCTCTTTTATTATGATAAAATAATAATCCTAGCTTACCACCTTTAAAAAATCATTTTATTGTTTTTAAATTCCAGAGAGAGAGAGAGATTGAGAAAGAGGGAGAACCCTAACCAAGATCTAGTCATGCTGAATTTCTTTTTCCCCCAATGTTCTATCTGTCAGATTCTGGGAAAGTGTATGAAGCTGTGGAATCTGTCTCTCTCTGCCCCTTGCTTAACCTCTGCACTATGGGCTGGCCCATGTTAGACTTTTTTGGGGTCATTTTATAAATTTTCATTTTATGATTTCTTATTTACACTTAAAATAATTATTTATTAAATTAAATTATTATTATTAATTTGCTACAGGACACATGCACTCACCAGAGGAAAAGTGAGAAAGCAAGTTGCCAGGTCAGAGACTTGAACCACAGTCACTGTGTGGAAGTCCAGTGCTTTAACCAGCATGCCACCTGCTAGCTCCTCTTATTCACATTTAATTGTCATACATCTCTATAGCACACAATATGGTTTTTCAAAGTATGCACATAGTATATGACAATCAAGTCAAGGATGCTATTTTCAATAGAGAACTTTACATTCTTAATAAATATTTCTTCCCTGAGACCCACCCACCCACTCTCTACTCTCCAGCTCCTTCCAATACAGTTTACACTTGTCTTCCCTACTATTCTATCTTTAGGTCTTTCCATTTCTGCCATAGACTGCAGACATTTGGTATATATTGAGCAGGGATATACACCAATTGTCTTTCATAGCCTGGCTCATTTTGCTTAGCATTAAATCTTCTATATTCATCCACTTTGCATCAAATGACAGGGTCTTATTATTCTTATGGCTGAATAATATTCTGTAGTATACATGTGCTGCATTTTTTTCAGTCTAGTCATCAGTTTTGGGACACTTAGGGTTGATTCCATGTCTTAAGAATTGTGGATAATTCAGTAAACATAGAAGTGCAAGTGTCTTTCCAACTGAGTATCCATCCTATCTATCATTTGGGTAATACTAGGGAGCATAATTACTAGGTAATATGGTAATTTTATTTGTAGGTTTCCAAGGAACCTCTATATTGTTTTTGTTAGTAGCTGTACTAATTTACATTCCCACCACAGCGTCACTAGACTTGTCATTCTTTATTTTCTTGATAAAAGTCATCCTTACTGGGGTTTAATGCTATCTGTTTGTGGTTTTGGTTTGCATTTTCCTTATGATATGAGATGTTGAACATTTTTTGCATATGAATTTTGGCCATTTGTATGGCTTCCTTAGAGAGTTGTCTGTTCAACTCATTTTCCCATTTTTTAAATTGAATTACTCTTTTTTTTTTTTGTGGTAACCAAGCTGGCTTTTAATCTCTGCCAATCACAAGTGATAGTATCTCCCTTGCTATAGCAAGCTCTGAATAAATAATTTCTTTTAATTTGGGTGACGTTTATTCATTTCTATAAGAGATAATACTTAACTTTTCTTTTTTTTCTTTTTCTTTACTCACTGATTATTCCAGTGCAATGGTTCTCAGTTGAGGGTGATTCCACCTCTCTCTCCTTTTTCCAAAACGTGGGACATTTGGCAATGTATGGAGATAATTTGGTTAACAAGTGGGGAATGCTACTGGTATATAGTGGATAGGTGCCAGGATCTAAATTTTAGATGTACTAAAATTTACAGTTTCCAACAACATTTATTTAACCAAAATGCTAATAATGCTTAGATTGGCCAACCCTGCTGTAACAATAGAAATGTTTAGTCTTCATGCAGTTGAGAATTGTATGTGGAGGGATCTGGGTAGGGCTTTTGTGACTGAATTTTGATGGCTTTTAAAGAAAAGGGCGGGACCTCGGAGTTGAGACACAGACACATGCTCTTGTCCTCTCATCTGAGCTGCCTCAGAACTCTGCAGAGTTCCCACCAAGAAGACCCTTACCAGATGTGGCTTCTTGAACTTGGACATCCCAAACTGTGAGCTAAATAAATTTCTGTTCTTAATAAATTACACAGTCTTTGCTATTCTGTTATATCAACAGATGAATATATTGAAAATTGCTGGCAGGCATCTGCTTAACATCTGGTGAAGGCTTTCTTACTGCATAGTAACATTTGGAGGGGCAAGTGGGCATGTGAGACAGAGCCAGGAAAATGGGAGAACTCATCCTTTCATCAGGAGTCCACTCCCTCAAGAGCTGAGTCACTCTAATAATGGCATTAATCCACTCATGAGGTTGGAGACCCCAATATGGAATCACCTCTTCAGAACCTCCACCTCCCCATACCAGCAAATTGGCAATTACATTTCAAATTGAGGTTTGGAGGGGATGCTAGAAGATAGAATTATTAAAATATGACCGAGATGGCTAACAGCTTATCTACATTCACTCTGACTAGGCTCTGTCTTGTAGCAAAGATAGTCCTTTCTTCTGTTTCCAAAAAAGAATATCATCTCCCTTGCACAAAAGCAGCAAAAAGTAGCATCTCATTTTATGCCTCTGCTTTGTAAGTCCTTGAGATTTGCAGCATATGTAAAATATGCTAATATATTTGCATATATTTATCTTTACATATACATGTAAGATTAGACTATCACATGAAATTTTCATGTATAAATTGTGGAAATGGTCTCTTAATGTCTATGTCTGTCTGTCTGTCTGCCTGCCTGCCTCTTTCTCTCTCTCTCTCTCTCTCTCTCTCTCACACACACACACACACACACACACACACACACTACTCTTTAAAAATGAGGGAAATTTTTAAAAAGCACTCCTTTCTCTTTTTACACCTGCCTGCCTCTCTCTCTCTCTCTCTCTCTCTCTCTCTCTCACACACACACACACACACACACACACACACACACACTTGTTTCTAGCTGGTTTAATCTACAGAACAACTTCCCTAATTTTCTTCTTCTGCCCTCACACTAGTCAAATGGGGCTGTGTTTAGTATGGGCTTTATGTATCCCAGACACTCTCATCTCTGGATCTTCCAAACTGATTTGGAATGCAAGCTATCAAAGCCTTCACATCCCTTCTGCATTTAAAACAGAGCTATATTTTGAGATTTCTTCCATAGATCGACCTCTAGTGTTTCCAACTGACAAGCTCAGGAAGAAAGAGGCGAGGTAAGGCTTTAGCTGTTGAGAGAAGCATTCTCAATCTTTTCATTATGACATTTTGCAAACTCACAGGCTAATTAATAAATTTCATTAAAAAAGAATGTTGCCATGGTATCATGAGGCATGTTTACACTGCCACATTAGGATTTCAGGATATTTTTAATCTTTAATTACCTACTTCCATTTTTTTTTAATTGGCAAAGGCTTTAAAATTTCTTTTTTTGATTATGTGGTTTTTCTGCCAGTGTTTTCTGAGACTGAGGTACTAATTGAAACAGAGCTGCCTCTCTTCTTTGAGACAAAATAAGATCACCTTCGGAGCCCTAGTTCTGTATGAGATTTGATTAGAAGTCCCATGGAGGTCATTCTCCCAGCCTGCCTTTAATGCACATGCTTATGCACAAGAAGCCACTAATTTATCACCAGAGACATGACCCAGAAGGAGTTTTATCTATAATGTATGTAACATATGCTTACAAGGATTCAAAATATTTCCAGAAACTTATTTGATTATAGAATTTCTTTCCCCACAGCATCACAAAACTATTTAGAGTTGATGATAAAACATGTAACACTTTGCCCTGGACAATAGGTTTCTGGGAATGTCAAGAGAATTGAAAGTGCCCAGTTTCATTTTAAAAACCTGTTAACTACTTGAAGTAACAAGTAACACTCTAATTATTTAAAAAGCACTGTTCTGGTGTGTTTTCTAACTCCTATTCATTAAAGGGACTGGTGAGGATGTGGAAATAAATGGTGCAATGTAGCTTTTGAATTAGATCAGAGTCAAATCTTCCTTATTAAAATAGGCCAGGAATAATAATAATAATAATAATAATAGCAAAGCAGACAGAAACGCTCTTCTTCATCTTATGAAGGATGTAAAAATGTGTGCAGTAACTCTTCTTTCATTTTCTCTTTTTGATTTATTAGTTTTTGGGTCAGTGCTTAGGAGGATTTAGAATCTTATTTTAAGAAAGGAAAAAATGAATACATGGAAAATATAAACGTATGTCTGCCTTTTGCCTTTTGTAAGATGCATTCTAGTTAGAATGTCCTCCATTGGATCTCATTTATACATTGTTATTAATGTTTAATCTGTGGCTTACATTGTAATGTTCATTTATAAAAGATGCCCATTTATAAGATATATATTAGTGGAGTTGACACCTTAGGTTTTTTACATAGCTCAGCACAGTGAAATTGTGCTCCTGGAAAAAGAAACACTTTTTCAAGGACAAATATAGTGTCCTAGGAATGTTATCTATAAAGGACATCTCAGAAATTGAGTGCCTTTTGGAGCATAAACCTTCTATACCACCAGTAGGAATTCTCATTTCCATTTGCAGACTGGCTGTCAAGATGCTTTGTGACTTGGCCTGGTCACTCAACCTCATAATGCCTCTGTTTTCGTAGGTTCCACATGAGAACAGCTTTTAGAATTGCCTGATAGGATGATTATGGACAGCCAGTCTAGATGGTTGAAAATCCAGCTCTATAGGACAAAAATTATTCTATTTCCAGCATTTAAAAAAGGAAGAAAATCATACATTTCAAAAAGTACTGAGATGATGTCAACACATACCTTGGTGAAAGATTTCTTGGTTTGATTGCAAGAGCCAGTAGGCTTTGAGTTAGAATGATAGTATGATTATGAATTAAACTTTTGGCCCAGATGATCAATCTAGGTGAAAATCTAAATTGTCTAGTATTGTATTTTGGTCATAATATGTGTCTTTCAGCTGCAATTGCACAAAGACAGTACAAACTGGAAACCCCCAACAATCTAACAATAGATTCATTCAACTGGATTTGAGTGTTCCTTACATGTTAGTGCTTGTTCTAGGGATTGAAATGCTACCAAAAACCAAGGTGTGGTCCCTGTGCTCCGAAGTAAAGAGCTTAGGATCTGCTGGATGGATGGACATAGACAAGAAAAGTAATTAAAGTACAGTGTTCATTATTTTGATTTTGGTCTGAAGCCAAGGATTACTACAAATCTATTTCAGTTTGCAATAGAAAGTTCTGCTAGGAAATGAATGTTAGCTCCTGTCTTAGTCTGTTAGAGATGCTATAATGAGATAGTATAAACTGGGTAGTTCGTAAATTACCTCATAGTTCTAGAGGCTAGGAAGTTCAAGATTAGGTTGTAATAAATTCTATGTCTGGTAAGGGCTGGCTTCCAGATTTGTAGATGGTCTTCTCTCAGTAATCTCATATGGTTGAAGAGGGGCAAAAGATCTCTTTGGGTCCTTTTTAATTTTTTTAAGAGATATTTTTGCTATAGGGTGTGTGTGCTTGCCAGAGAGACAGAGAGAAACAGAGAGACAGAAAGTGAGGGGGGATGGCCACGCCACAATTCCTTCTCCTTCATTCTCCTCTTGGGTTTAAAACTTGCACCCATAAACTGATGGGTGTGGGACTGGAACCATGGTCAGTGACCTGAGAGTCCAGTGATGTAAATGTTGCACCATCTGCTTGTCCTATCTTTTTAATTTTTTAAAACTGGGGACCCGCAGTTAGCGTAATGGCTGTGTCGCTGGACTCCCAGGTAGTCAACTGCGGTTTGCGTCCCAGACCCGGTGGCTTAAAACTCACGCTGTGTGTGTTTCGGGCGTGCCCAAGATCCTGAAAGGAGAATGGAGGAGAAGGGATTGAGGCATGGCCATCCCCCCTGGGGGGTGATTTCTCGCTTTCTGTCTCTCTTTCTCTCTCTCTGTCTGTCTGGCAAGAACACGTGCCCTATAGCAAAAACCTCTCCAAAAAAAGGGGGGTACTGGATGGTCCTGTAGCACAGCAGTTAATCAATATGCATAAGAAGCTGGGCCCCATGATCAATCACACCTAGAATCCCAGCCTTGATAGCTTGAAAACATGCTGGATGTATGGGTGCATGCACAAAATTCTGATAGAAAGGAGAAATAGAAAAGATCCCAAGATAACATCCTGACCACATCCCATTGGGGAGTTTTGTTTCTCTCTTGCTCTCTGGTGAGTGTACTCAGTCTCTGGTGATTAAGTGAGAGTTGAGGATACTAATACCATTCACAGGAGCTTGTAGTCTAATCACCTCAAGACTCCATCTCCAGATACCATCACGTTAGGGATTAGGTCTCAATATATGTTATTTGCTGGGGGGCAGTGGTGTGGAGGGAAGGTTGGTGTTAGTGATGAAGGGATTAGGGCTTGAGGGAGAAGGAGTGCAAGGGCAATGGTTGAGGAGACAATCCGGAGGATCTGCGGCTGCCTCGTACGTGTCGTGCTCAGGTTCTGCCATAATGGAAATGTGACATAGGGTTAAGAATCCTCTGTTTATTGATTTACACAGGCTGAGGCTCTCCCCGGACTGTCTGAAATGCATGTAATATGCATGAATGCTGGATTTGGATCAGTGAGCTGAAAGATGCAGAGCATCATCTTTGGCTGGATGAGACCCTATTGATTGTGAGCCGGAAAAGCACCACAGGCACCATTCATTCAGAAGGTAGCAGGCAAGGTTCATTCCAGCGAGGCTAGCTGGCTGGCTCTGAAGCCAGACCGAGCTGTGGCTAGCAACCCTCCATGGATGTCGTGTATAGTGATTTTCATCTCCCAGTATAAAATTTTCATCTGTTAAACAGTCACGTAACCCCAGTTCTGCTCACTTACAAAGCCATTAGGAGTCTGTACCTGAAGTTGTTCCAGATGAGCCTAAATACACCAGAAGGTCAGCTTTCATTCTACTTTGGAGGACAATGTAGATGAGAATGTGTGACAAGGACTCAAGAAGCTAGGCAAACTGACAGAACAGTCTACCTTCATCTTCATAGTTTTATTCAGAAGTGGCAGAGGGTTTTTTCCTGTGACGATTACAAAAGTGTCTCCACCTTGATATGCTGTGTATGTCACTTCCCACGTTTGCCAGGTCCTGGGCACGGTGCCAGGTGTCAGTATGCTGGTCTCTGGCTGGGAGTCAGCACTTCCTGGGTCCCGCAGTAGAGTGCTGATGGGACAGGAAATCAGGTTTACCTGAGGGCCACACCCTCACTCTGGGAAAGGCAGCAAAGAATGAAAGAGCATTAGCTGGTGAGGAGCGAAGTGCTGGGCTCAGCCCAGGTGCAATGATTGGGCTGGTTGCCATTTAATCTCCATGCCTTCGTTCTCTTCTCCTCTTATCAGTAAGATTGTGTCAACAATACTTGTCCCATCCACATAATGAACTATTAAAAGATGTAGTGAGATGATAAATTTAAACTACTATAAAAAGTCAATAGCTGGGGCAGCTAGTGGCATGATGTTTAGGGCAGCTGCATCCCACACAGCCAACTGTGCGGTTTGACTCACATATCTGGCAGCTTGAAAAACTCGCTAGATGGGGCCAGCAGGTAGTGTGGCACTTGGAATGCTAGACTTCCACATGACCAGCTGTGGTTCAAATCCCGGATCTGGGGACTTGAGAATCATGCTGAATGCATGTTCATATGTGTCCAAGGTCCCAGGAGGAGAATGGAGAAGAGGGGATTGAAGTATGTCCATCCCCATTTGCGTGGGGGTTGAGGGGGTTGATTTCTCACTCTCCCCAACACCTTTCTCTCTCTCAAGCCATTAAACATTCCTGTCTTCCACTGCCAGTGAGAAGTAGTTAGAGGCAATCCTGGGGTTTGATCCCAGGTGCTTCTGCTACTCACTGACCCCCATGATTTGCCTTGTTTTTACTGAGGCTGCAGAGTGGATTTAGCAGGCCTGTAGCTTTGTAACCTACGTGCCAGCAATGCAGAGGCTGGCAGGCATGCAGCTATGACCTCACTGAAGAGGGGATAGTCAGATGGAATCTTTCTGCCATTTGCAATGAGGTGCTGGTTTAAAAATCTGCTCTGTTCTGGGGTCATCCTCTTAAATTTCTTGGTTCATGGCTTAGAGTCTGGGGCCCAGACCCTGAACGGCCTGTCTGTGACTTCTCCAGATTGATGTCCTATTTGCACTCTCTAATCTGGTTTTCCTCGGCCTTTGGGATTGATTAGGTCCTAAAACATTTTTAAGAAAAATAAAAAAAGCCACAAGTATGAGGGGACTTAAGAAAATTTGTGGAAAAATGGAATTAAAATATGAATTTATTTTTGGCACTAAATTTGTTTGAACTCCTCACATAGTTTTTCTGTAATATGCATTTTCTATGAACTTTTCAAAGACCCTGTGTGTATGCTGGTTAATCTGAACCTTTTGACCCTATCATCCTCTTTCCACTTTCTTGCCTCACCTAGTGTTTGGCTGAATATTACAACTGGCAAGGTATAAAGGGCCCTGTAGCCTGGCCCTCTCACTCCACAGAATGGATGCTGTCACCTGGCATGGGCCATGACTCACTCAAGGTCATCCTTGTGCCTACATTTCTAAGCCCATCCTCTCCTGTCTCTCCATCCTTTCTAAATTGATTTTCTTTCTTTCTTTTTTTTTTTTTTAACCTACCTAATTTTGGCGTTGCTATTCCTCTTTGAGAATGGGGTTGCTTTGGTGAATAATGGCTTTTCTTCTGCAAGAGTCAAAATAACAACTTTCAGTCCATTGCTTCTGGTGGTAGCAAGAATTTCTGTGTCTGTAGAACTACCTGGCTGCTCCTCTGAGTGAGATACTTATGAATTATATGTTTAGATTCCATAATAAGCATTTTCTTTAGGGTTTGGTTCTTTTCCTTCTCTAAAGTTATCATCAGTGCAGGGAGATGACTTATTGCTGGACCTGGGAGCTCCCACAGATTTTCTAACATCCAAAGGTTTTGGGTTTGGGCATTAGGGTGCAGGAGTAGTTAGCTGGGCCAGCCAACTGTGGAACATCCTTATTCGCAGATTTGGATCTTAGTGACAGCTCTCAAAGATGGCTGCTAGAGCCAGCTCTGGAGTCAGAGCTGGTGGCAGTTCTCTAACTTCTTCTTCTTTTTCTTCTTCTTTTTTTTTTTTTTTTTTTTTGGAGAGGTTTTGGCTATGGGGTGTGTGCACTCGCCAGAAAGACAGAGAGAGACAGAGACAGAAAGTGAGAAATCGCCCCCCGGGGAGATGGCCATGCTGCAAATCCTTCTCCTCCATTCTTCTCTAGGGATCTTGGGCGGGCACACACACGTGCTCTGCATGAGTTTAAGCCATTGCATTTGAGGCTTGAACCACAATTGAATACATGGGAGTCCAGCAACATAACCATTATGCCAACTGCTGGTCCCAAGTTCTCTAACTTCTTTAATACACTCCCCATCTCTCATCTGCACACTATCCCCAGTTGTCTTTTCATTAGTGTCTCATTCAGTTTTAACTGAGTGACTAAAAGGTTCAAAGCAGAATAATCTCAAAATGTATGTGCTTCTAGTAAATGGACTCTTCTAAGAGCCAAGGAATGGAGCGCTAAAGGTAAAATGTCAGGTGGTACATTTAAAATTGGTTTCAGGTGAGTGTTCTAATTAAGTGGTCTCCAGCATCTGGGATCTGCCCCTGCCTGTCATTGACCTCCCGGGGTAGCATATTCTACTGTTTGGACCAGAAACTGTTATGATCCCTATGTGAAGGAGGAGGGCTTCACATAGTCAGAACAGGTAATATGTTTATATTTGCCTCATCAGGACATCAAGCCAATGGTCTTGATAACACATGGTCTGTGTAAATTCTGGTATGTGTTAGTGGGTTAAAAATGGCTTTGCATGGGCTGGTGAATGTTAGAGTTAGGTAAAGAAAAAGGTAAAGAAAAAGGAAGAGAAAAATGAAAAGAGCAGGATGGGGTGAAAGAGCGATGTGAGAGGTTATTTAAGAAGTATATGCCAGACCAAAAAAGGGTACATAAAATACAATTTAATTTATATAAAATTATATAAAATTAAAATTAATCTCTAGTGACTAGAAGCATATTATAGTTGCCTGAGGAGGGGCCATGGAAGGGAGGCATCTACAGATACTTTGGTGGTGATAGATATGTTCTTATCTTGACTACTGTGATGATTGCATTGGTTTGCACATATATAAAAAGTTTAAATATGTGTATTTTAAAGAATGTCAGTTACACCTCAATAAAGCTGTAAAATTTAAAAAGGTATATGCAACTGGGTCGTCACAAACATTATGGCATATTTTTTCTATGCAAAACTGTGTCACGACTTTTCTGATGACCTAATATCATCATCCTGTGCTTGAATTCTGATTTTCAAAATATTGTTCAAATGATAACCACAGCCCTCCATGCAGGCCACTTCTTTATTCTCCGGGTCCCACTAGCATGTGATAGAAATATGAAAATTGAGACAAGATGCTTGTAAGTTGTGGATCTTTGCTCCCCTATCCCTCTACTTCCTTCTGCCTTTCAGTCCCTTCTCTTCTCTCTTTCCTCTTGCCAACTCCTCCCCAAAGTCACTAGAATGTGAAAGGCTACATCTGTTGCTGCAAAAGCTATTTTGCAGTGCAATTAGGCATTGCTCACCTTAGCTCCTGGGAAAGCTGGAGACTCCTGTGATCACTGCTATAATGGATGGTGCTCAACATCCTGGCCCAGGTGTGTGGAGGCTGAGTATAGATCCATGTAGGCAGGAAGATGCTTCCTGGCACACGGCAGGTGGCTGTCCTTCCCTCCTCAGGCCTCTTCAGAACTCAGAGCAGCTGCTACCCTCTAGGTGACCGACAAGACCTGCCACCGTTCACCTGCTCAGGCCAGCAGACAAATGGAGCTGGCACATTGCAGCCTGAATAAATAGTGCTGTAGTCATTTCTGGCTCCAGGTTGTGGCAAAAGATGTGCAAGTCCTGTGACCTGACTGAATTTTTTGAGGTCAGAGAGAAAAACCATTTGTAATTCATATCTACACTTCTTTCATCTCCTTTCAGAAACTACAAATAGCTCCTAGATTTTTTTCCCCCTGATATATGGTATCCTTTCTCAATATGGATATGATAGTTATCTGGAGCATCCACAGACTTTATAGATAATTATTTAGTTTCTGCCATTTTAGTCATTAGAAAAATGCATTTATGTCTATAATCTATAGGAATACCTAAACATAATGTCAGCAATAACTGGTAATTAATAAGTGGTGATGCATTGATTAGTTTAGTTTGACTATTCTGTAGCTTTTTAGAATGAATTGTAATAAAGTCAGGCCACTTAAAATTTGGGATATTGAGTCCACATTGAACATTTGAAGCTCTTATGTTCTCTGACTGGCTTGTCTGAACATTATTCCATCTGAGACCTCAATTTGTTCGCTAATGAATACCTCTAAAAGAGGAAAAATTATATAGACTAACTTTCTTTGTACCCTTCCAGCCTAATTGTACAACTATATTGTTACAAATGGACTGAAACAGTCTATTTCAGGTTTTTCTGTCTCCATAGCCAGCCCTGAATAGATGAGCAGAAATAGCTTCTCATGTCAGAAACTTTAATTAAACCATTCTGAAAATAAGCATGTGGAAGTACTGACAGGACCTTAATTTAATCATATTTCCTGCTCAACTGTTCCTGTTGCTTCTATGAAGGTTTGGAGCCATAGCTTTTACTATGGCTCCATTGTCGGAGGCATGGTTGAGGAACATTTTAGGGATTCAGAAGATTATAGCATTAAATCTTTCAGACTCTTATATGAAATTGAAATCAGGGCTAGAAGAAGGTGTATGGCTTATGGCATGTTCTAAGAGGTATTCATGAGAATGGGTAGTAGGAAATTAATTGATGATCTCCTTTTATAAAAAATATTTATTACATTTTATTTGTTATTGTTATTCTTTAATTTGCTATAGGGTATGCGTGCGTGTGTGTGTATGAGAGAGAGAGAGAGAGAGAAAGAGAGAGAGAGCGAGAGAGAAAGAGAGAGAGAGAAAGTGAAAAAGGAAACTGCCAGGTCTAGGAGTCAAACCACGGTCAGACATATTGAAGTCCAGCACCTTAATGACACACCACCAGCTGGCCTATTATGACCTCTATTTTTAAAAAAGTTTCTTTCTTTCTTTCTTTTGAGAGAGGAAGAGAGAGATAGAGAGAGAGAGTCAGTCTTTATGCTGAGATCTACCCCTAGCCCCAGCCAGCTAGGCTCATAGGCACTTGTGTGCACACCCAGCATGTACAGGGAAACCTTGGGGTACAAACTCATGGCTTTTCCATGTGGCTTCAGCCTCACTGTTGTGCCACCATGGATGGTATTTGTATACACATCTCATGCATCTTTTAATTTTATTGTTAAATAAAAATTTATAGAGCTTATGTATTTGCCAGCAATGCTCTAAGCACTTACAAATATTTACTGCTTTCATCTGTACACCAATCTAATAAGGCAGGTCCTGTCATTAGTCCCATTTTACTTATGAGGGAAGTTAAGTAACGTTCTCAGCTGGATCTGGATGCAAAAATATTGGACTCCAGAGTCTGCATTTACGATGCTTTTTCTTTCATCAGAATTTAGGAGTGCTTATTTTTCTTTTTTTGTTTTTTTTTTTTGAGAGGGTTTTTTTTTTTTTTTTTTTTTTTTTTTTTAGGGGTTTTTTTTTTTTTTTTTTTTTTTTGCTATAGGGCGCGTGCGCTCGCCAGACAGACAGAGAGAGACAGAGAGACAGAAAGCGAGAAATCACCCCCCAGGGGGGATGGTCACGCCGCAATCCCTTCTCCTCCATTCTCCTCTTGGGATCTTGGGCACACACGCACACGCACCCTGCGTGAGTTTAAGCTGCTGGGTCCGGGACTCGAACCGTGGTCGACTACATGGTTCAGCGACATAGCCATTACGCTAACTGCTGGTCCCAGGAGTGCTTATTTGGAAGTGGCCAGACTCTTCATGTCTTCATATAGGTACACCCTTCATCTAGAGTCCAACCTTCCAGACTAGTCTCTAGAGTGGTGGTCTAATCTCAACCTATATGTTGCTCATGCACTAATTTCCAGTCTCCTTGCATTAAGCTTTTCAATGTGTTCCATCCAGAATTGTCAGAAGATCCTAATTTTTATGCATTTTTTTGAAAAAATCTTTTTCTGCTTCTTGATTCTTAATTATTAGACTTCTCTGCCCTTTTCTCTCCACTTACCAGTAATCAACTCTAGAATAATATAATTGGACCCTTTCAAAGTCATTGATATGGGAGAATAAAAATAGACCTGAAATAGAAAAAAAAACACATTAAAACTACATTAAATGATGATTTCTTTTCTTTCTTTGATTTTTCATTTTTTTCCTAGTAAACACCACCACACCTCCAACACACACACACACACACACACACACACACACAGCTTTCTAAAGAGAGATACCATACTTACATTCACATCTTGGATGTTGGAGGGCATGTAGCTCTGAGATTTTACATGTTTTCATTGGGGAAAGACAATGATATCTATGTGGAGAGATTGATACTTTCATTAGAAAACTAGTCTGGTTGATATTAAAGAATTTGTAATATGATATTAAGATTAAATGCATTGAAAAGCAAGGGAGAAATAAGTTTTCAATAGATCTGAATTTAATTAGCTTATAAACTATCTTACTGGCTGTAAAACCTGTTCATGGAGTGATTCTACAATAAAATTCTTTTCTTTTTTTTTAACATTCAATCACATTATTATCTGTCTTACAAAGTCGATATTTCAACAGGTGAACATTTCTCTCTAGTACAGTTGATAAAACTACAAAATATCTTCAACAGATAATACCACACCTTAAAGATCAGAATGCCTACGAGCTTTAAGGAACAACAGAGACCCTTTTAGTCTTTTATTTCCTGTGTGAATGTGAAGTTAGTTCAAATCAGAATGTGGGTTATGAAACCATTGAATCCATTATTCGTTAGTAGCAGTTCATTTATATGGTTCTGAAAGGCTGGGCTATGGACCATTCATATTTTTTCTATCTGTGATTATTTATCTGTGGTTATTTTATGAGGTAGTTGAGCCACTTCCTTAAAGATCTTTAAAACAAACAAATCATGTGATGAGTTGTTTATGAGGACATCTAAATTTCTGTAAGAGGCTTGGCTATTAAAAATCCTGCCTTTAAATAACTTTTGATTAATATTTTCTTTCTTTCTTTCTTTCTTTCTTTCTTTCTTTCTTTCTTTCTTTCTTTCTTTTTCATTACAAAAAGGCTAGAGAAGATTTCACAGCATTAAATTAATTTCTTTACTATCTTTACTTAGAAAAATAGGGGAGAAATTCAAACCAGAAGTGGCTTCAGCTTGTGGACTGTGGTTGAGTTCTGATAGTACAGCCTTGCAGAAATCATTTGGCAAGAAGAGGTGAGTGAGATAGATAGTGTCAAATATATTCTCTGCTCCTGAGGGCTCCCGACCACTCCAGAACCCTTCTATCCTCCTTATTCCCCTCAGCTTCCCGAAACTCCAGGCCAGGCAGAGTCCCAGGGCTCAGCCCTGCGTTATCTAGTGTTTCCAGTTATGTAGGTGTCAATGTGATAGTAGGTCCTAAGCCTCAAGAGTTTTTTTCTCTCCTGGGCACCAGCAGTTAGCATAATGGCTATGTCGCTGGACTCCCATGTAGTCGACCGCGGTTTGTGTCCTGGACCCAGTGGCTTAAAACTCACGCCGGGCGCGTGTGCGTGCATGCCCAAGATCCTGAGAGGAGAATGGAGGAGAAGGGATTGTGGCGTGACCATCCCCCCTGGGGGGTGATTTCTGGCTTTCTGTCTCTATGTCTCTCTCTGTCTGGCAAGCACACGCGCCCTATAGCGAAAACCTCAAAAAAATCAAAAACAAAAAGAGTTTTTTTCTTTCAAATAATTTGCATTTAAATAAAGACTTCAAGATTCCTATAATTCTGTCCTTGCAGGTGTCTTTTAGTGATGGGAATTTTAGGCAGCGCCTTACATGTTGGGGTCTTCTATTTTTCTAGTTTTCCATACATGTGGGTACGTATGTGGAACAAAGCACTGCTATGGCCTTACTGGTTATTAAAATATCATTCGTATTTGTTGGTCAGTAGTCACTGTCTTGAGCTTCTGAGTAATGCCCATCACTCACTGGTTCATGTGACCCTCCCTACTCACCTGCCCAGAGCTGAACAGCAGGAAGCAGAGCAGGGTGTTTCTGAGAACCCAGCTCAGGTGTTAGGTCAACATCCTCTTGTGCCATACTGGGTATTAAGTGTTTTAATTTTAACACTGCATATGGCAAACTACCGTTAGGTGCGATTGGCTTTGAGCTGAACCAATTAATCAGTGATCAGTTCAGAAAGACACAAATATTTTGAAGCCTAGACCACAGTGAAAGCTATATGACTTAGATGTTTTCTTTTCTATTTTTTTTTTTTTTTGAGAGGTTTTTCGCTACAGGGCGCGTGTGCTCACCAGACAGACAGAGAGATAGAAAGTGAGAAATCACCCCTCAGGGGGGATGGCCACGCCGCAATCCCTTCTCCTCCATTCTCCTCTCGGGATCTTGGGCACGCACGTACATGCGCCTGGCGTGAGTTTAAAGCCACTGGGTCCGGGACGCGAACCGCGGTGGACTACATGGGAGTCCAGCGACATAGCCATTACGCTAACTGCTGGTCCTTGACTTAGATGTTTTCTAAGAACAGTATGAGGGTAGTATTGAACAGTCTGCTGGAAAGAGGAATTAATCATGAGGCATTTGTTCAAAAGAAACTAGTTTGCCCATAACAGATTGTTTTCAGTAGTCAGATCTGTTTTTATTCCCTCTTACTCTATGAAAGTAGTGAAGGTTATGTCCTGAATATGGAATATGATGAAGCATTAGCAGTTTAAATCTTAATAAAGTGGTTCTTACTGATGTGTGTAGGTAGCTAGTGATTCAGAACCAAGCTTTGTCTTGGTCACAGAATAGCAAGTCACAGAATGGTAGGTCAAATTCATGGCAGGTCAGAAGCTTTCAAAGAGGATTTATATACTTCATATATAGAGATTGCCTAAGATAATGTCATATATACATCTATAAAACTTGAATATAGTATAGATAACTCATATTTATGCCTTAAATGTATGGCAGACACATTTTGATTTGGAAACAATTTTGAGGAAGGAGTTTTTATTAGCTTGCTAGCTGTGTGAGAAAAGCTTTAGATTCAAGTCAGTGATTCGAATGACATGCCACATATAGGCCAGCTAGTGCCGCAGACATTTTCATGTTCTCTCATTTATTCTTTCCAATATCATGGTGGGGAGGGGGTATTTCTAACTTAACTTTCAAGATGAAGCTCAGAGAGGCTGTGATTAGATATTCCTCTTCACAGCAAATGCCTCAGAGCACTTTCTGCATGTATCTCTATGTGCTTTGGTGTTGTGAGGACAAATAAGTCATAGCCACTGCTTTGAGAGAAAACTGTTTTAACTCCTGATAGACCTTTTGTCTATCTTTGATATTAAATGGATATCTTAGTTCTACAAGAAAGCAATCTTAAGTGATCTGTGGTGATGGATATGGCGTAGAAGAAATGAAGAACAGATACAAGACAGAAGGGTGCTAAGGTCATGCGGTTGCTCCACTCCAGGCCAGGAAATTACTTGACTTCTATTTGTTCTTGCAGGTTGGAAAGAGCAGACGAATGTAGATTTGAAAATTTTTATGAAATGAGTGCTCATTATCGCTAGATTCTTTCTCATGTAGTTTCCTCTCCAGTCCTCTAAATGGCCCCACCAGAAGGATGTTAACCTCATTTCACTGATGAGGTTCTTGAAGCTGTGGGATGTTATACAGAATTGTAGGAAATGCGTGCCTGTTCTCGAAACTGTGGTACTGTGGCACTTTGATGGAGCATAGCTTGTAACTCAGTTTTATGAATATGAAAAACTAAGGGTCTAGTTTTGACTGGAAACATGTTCTCAATCTAGTTTCCAATTTAGTTTAGAACTGAGAGCTGAATATCGGATTTCTAAATATTAACAGTCCATTTCATTGAAATCAATAAACAGTTTATGGTGCCACTGTGTTTATAATATCATATTTTAAGGTCTCATACTGTAAGTGCAGTGCCAAATTTGCTTATGCTGGAAAGAAGAAATTTAAGGTAAAGCTGTAGAAAAATTATTGAGGCTGCTATTGGGCACAGAACCCTCTGTCTATGAGACAATATGTTAAGGACAAATACTCTATAAATTAAAATCTTCATTTATAAATAATTAAAAAATATTAAACTAATAGATATACAACTAAGATTTTTGTTTGTTTTTAACACATTCTGGTCCAAGCTCCCAGCAACGTAGTGTATTGCATGACCTGTAAATAAGCAGCTGCTTTTTACAAACCACTGACTCTGATAGGAACTATCAGGCAGTTCCAATTCAGAGGTCAGCTACTACAAGGTGATTCATTAGCTCCTTAATCATACAAATATGGCCAAAGCCACACTCCCTGGTTACAGATAATGGATCTGGCAAACAAGTCCCGTATGCGCTACTGTAGCTGACCTCTGAAAGAAATCTGCCCTTGCAGGCCCAGCTTCCTCTCTTCCTTTTCTTTCTGGGCTAATGACGACTTTGGTCCTCAAGATAACAGCTCTGCTAAATACCACTTTTATTCCAGTTCTTTAAAGTTTAGTTGTAGACATAGAAACAAATCTTACTATTTAAATAAGATCTGAAAACATGATTCAGCCTGCAGAATTTACATGAGCCTTGACCACACTTAGACCTACTCAGCTCTCCCCGCCAATCATCTCTCTCATTGTCTAAGGGAGCAGCAATTTTAGATTGTTTCTCTTCTATGCTCTCCTCCTTTCTCTCTCTCTCTCTTTAAGACTAGATCTCACCAGGTTGAGATTCTCCTACCACAAGCTCCCAGCTGGGACTACAGATAAGAGCCACCACCCCAAGCTCTTTTTAGTAGGGTCTTGCTATGTTGCCCAGACAAGCTTGTAATCCTCCTTCCTCAGTCTCATGAGTTACTGGGAGCACAGGTGCATGACACCTCATCCTTTAGGCTGGACCAGAAACCAAACCAATGTTGTCCCAGCTGCAGAGCACAACATCATAGCAGTGCATTTTATCATGGCTGGGCCATCTCTCTCTCTTAAATTAAAATATTGAACAACATATTTTAAAATGGAATTTTGGTGAAATACACTTAATATGAGATCTGCCCTATTACCAGATTCTATGCATACAATGCACCACTGTCATCTATAGGCTTGATATTGTACAGCAGCTCTCTGGAACCTGGTCATCTTGAACAACTGAGATTTTGTGCCTGCGGATGGGTACCTCCCCATTTCCTCTTCCCTTCTGGCAACTGGCAACCACCATTCTCTTCTTTGCTCATATGGCTATGACTGTCTTAGATATCTCATGTATGTGGAAGCCTGTGGTAATTTCTTTCTGTGACTGGCTTATTTTGCCTAGCAAAAAATCTAATAACACAATTTAAAAATGGGCCGAGTACTTGAATAGATATTTCTTCAAAGAAGACATACAGATGGCCATTAATTGTCAGAGAAATATCAATCAAAATCACAGTGAGATATCACCTTATCCTTGTTAGGATGGCTATTATAAAACACAAAGCAAAACAAAAGGATATGTGTTGGTGAAGATGTAGAGAAAAGGAAACCCTTGTACTCTCTTGGTGGGAATGCGAAATGGTGAATGTGCCTAAAAACTTTAAAATTAGAACAACTATGTGATCTTGTAATCTATTTCTGGGCACTTACCCAAAAGAATTGAAATCAAGATCTAGAGGGGATACCAAAACTCCTTTGTTTATTGCAACACTATTTGTAATAGCTAAGATATGGAAACAAGCTAAGTGTTCACTCGCAGATGAATAGACAAAGAAAATGTTGTATATTTATGAAAGGAATATTTAGCCATAAAATATAAATCCTGTAATATGCCACAATGTGGATAAAGAAGACATCGTGCTAAGTGAAAGAACATTCCATTTCTTTTACAAGGATTCTTGACCTACTAGAATAACACCCATGAGCCCACTTTATCTCCTTGTATGTGGCCACTGTAGTGTATCCATACATGCGTGTATCACAAGAGAAAAGGTAAAATGGGGGGCTGGCCTTGGCACGGTGGTTAAGGGTGTTGTACTCCCACATGGTCGACCACAGTTCAAGTCTTGGACTTGGTGGCTTGCTTTCTCATTTTCCATCTCTTTTTCTCTCTCTCACTTTATTCCTCTCTGGTCAAATTAAAATAAATAAATAAAATAAAAAAAAAAAAGAAAAGTAAAATGAAACCCATT
The DNA here is from genome assembly GCF_000334495.1 of Tupaia belangeri chinensis. Taxonomy (NCBI): domain Eukaryota; kingdom Metazoa; phylum Chordata; class Mammalia; order Scandentia; family Tupaiidae; genus Tupaia; species Tupaia belangeri. Next base: position 5,059,965 of record NW_006160142.1, on the reverse strand, counting down.
CTCTATTCCAACTTACCAAAGGGAAAATTTCTTTCTTACTAGAAATACTTGATATTGAGAATACTCTAGAGAGTATTCTCTCAGAAGTTTTCCACACTGCTAGCATCTGTGTATTCCCATCTCCATTTCTCAGTGAATTTTCTTTAGCTATTATTCCTCCCATTGTTGGGTGCAGAAGTTTTTTTTTTAAAGAGGTTTTTGCTATAGGGCGCGTGCGCTCGCTAGACAGAGAGAGACAGAGACAGAAAGTGAGAAATCACCCCCCAGGGGCATGACCATGCCACAATCCCTTCTCCTCCATTCTCCTCTTGGGATCTTGGGCATGCACACACACACGCCTGGTGTTGAGTTTTAGCCACCGGGTCCGGGATGTGAACTGTGGTCGACTATGTGGGAGTCCAGTGACATAGCCATTACGCTAACTGCTGGTCTCTGGGTGCAGACGTTTTGAGAAGACTTGGGAAAAAGTTATCAGTGTCGGTATTAAGAGAAACCACAGAACTATGGCTCAGTGCTTCCAAATATTGTCTGCAACCTCAGCACATGTGCCATATGACTGGCATTAAGCATAGAGTTGTAGTCAGAAAATAATATAACATGGATATTTTAGAGGTGGCATGAGCCTTGTTAGCAACTTGCCATCGAAGGCACCATAAGAAGTTTGAACATAGAGGTTATGAGATTGTTCCTCCCACAAAAGAATTCAGTTATCATCTGAACTCTCTGTGTAAAATAAGGCAAGAGAAGCCACATGTTTTCTACTTCCCTGAGGGCTGCCCTCAGATTTTAATAACTCTGTAGGCTGAGGGTTATTGCATTTCTAGAACATGGAATCACGGAATTTGTAATCTGAAGGCAGTGTCAATGCAAGAGGAGGTCTGCATTCTTTACTAGGAAAGTAAAAGGTAGATGTCCAAGGTATTCAGTTTGGCATAGGGCGAGCATCCAGTCCTGTTTTCATGTAAAAACCAAGGGAATAAACACAGAAGTATGTTTTGCTTTGGATTATCTTTGATGGTTTAATGAACCTTTGTGAAATTTCAGGTGCATTCCCAATTCTCAGCTCTGCCCACAACTGCATATTTTAATTACTCTGGAGCATAGAAAGAGATTTTGTTAATCCTTAGTTATAACATGCTTGAGTGATTTGAATTCTTCAGCCCCTTGGCCAGTGGCATGCATATTCTATATTGAGGCTACATTAACTATGCAAGGGGCCAAATGAGGACCTGTGAGAATGCTTTTCAAAAGAGAGTCTCAGCATAAGGGATGTATCGTTATGAAGTTAAAACAACTCCACAAATTTCCAATGAAAACTGTAGCCTATTGTAACTGCAAACCAAATATTCTTGGATGACTCTCTCAGGATGTAACCATCACTACTAGTAAATTTTGGGGCTATTTTTATTAAGTTTATTTTGTAAACATTTTAGAAAAGATAACTACATTTACTCTAGAGTAGAAATGCCCTTCATTGGAGTATTTTACCTGTGAGAGAACAAAATTTACATCATGAGTCCGTATAAGGGCTGTTTCTTGGGATTCAAATCTCCTGAAATATATTTTGGTGAGCCTTTTGTTTTGTTTTGTTTGGTGCTTTTGTCTAACAATTTTTACTTAAGTTTGAGAAAACTATTCATATTAGTCGTCGGTGAAGGTTATAGTGATTATAGAAGTTGCTTAGAAACTAACGTTCTAAGCTTGTTCACAAAACAATCCTAAATGCCCAATGCATGCTGCCCTCTAGTACAGTTTGCCTGGAACCAACTCTCCAAACCAGCAATGCTGCTGGGGCCGAACACATTTCTAAAAGTCTCCTTTGGAAATGATAGTAAAGATTAGTTTAGAAACCACACAGAACTTTCTCATTAATTTATTTGTATTGATAACCTCTTTTTGAAAACAAAACAAAACAAAACAAAATAAAACTCTATAATTTACCTCATTTACTAAATTTTATTTTAAATGATTTTGACTATTTAGAAAAGACAAACTTGGAACATTAAAAAGATATTGAGGGAGCAGTAGATGGCATAAGGGTTACATTGCTGGACTCCCACATAGTTAACTGTGGTACGAGTCCTGGACCCGGCAGCTTAAAACTGATGCCAGGCATGAATGTGTGCGTGCCCAAAATCCTGAAAGGAGAAGGGATTGTGGCGTGGCCATCCCCTCTGGGGAGTGATTTCTTGCTTTCTGTCTTTCTCCAGTGAGCACATGTGCCCTACGGCAAAAATCTGTCTAAAAAATAAAAGATATTGAGGGGGCCTGGAAGATGGCATAGTGGTTAAGGCACTGGACTCTCACATGGCCAAATCCCTTGTCTAGTGGATTGCTTTCTCACTTTCTCTCACTTTCATCAAATTAAAAAAAAAAGAAAAAGATTTTGAGGAAAAACTAGGGAAATCTGAATAAACTATGGACTTAAGTCAATAATAGTGTTTGACTCACTAGTTGTAACAAATGTCTCATGCAAATGTAGGATGCTAATAATAGAGGAAACTGGATATGAAGTATATGACAATTCTCTATACTATGTTTGTAATAATTCTGGTAATATACAACTATTCCAATATAAAAAAGATTTTTTTTTAAAAAGGACAAACCTCATACTTGAGATATGTTGCCTCTTACTGATCTCTTTCATTCACTGAGAAAAGTATGTATTATGTTTCAGAATCTTAAGTGTATATATTCTCATTTACGTTGTTGCAACAGTCCTATGGCAGTAGTTACTGTTCCAATCTTTGTGTATTTTTGCTGGAGGGTGTGTGTGTTCAACAGAGATAGAGAGACAGAGAGACAGAGATGGAGAGAGAGAAAGCAACACCCTAGTGGGTGCAGAGATGTTGCTGTACCTTTTCCTTCATTTCTCTGTCCTATTGGGCTTTTGAGCACTCATGTACTTGCACCTGGCATGTTTTTCAAGCTACTGGGGCTAAGACTGGAACCACATGTTCGGCCGTGTGAAATCCAGCTCCTTTAACCACCAGGCTATGGAGCTGACCTACTATTTCAATCTTACAGAAGAAACAAAAAAAGAAGAATCCAATAATTTGACCAAGGAAAAATAATTAAAACATAATAAATTTAGAATTTCCCCTTATATTCTAAATATATTCTCCCCATGCAATATCAATTTTTTCCCATAAAAATTTCCATAGGCTTTGAGATAAATTCCCCAAAATCTGTTTACAAAATGATACCAAATACAAATTGTCCAAAACTGACCACTTTGTACAGGATAATACTGATTAGGATGTAAAATTTCTGTATACTCTCAAAATTAATCACATTATAGTGATACCAATTTTCTTATAACGACTCTAAGGTGACAGATCTTTCAAATTTAGAAGAAACGTTTTGCCTTCAGGAACAGAAAATTTCTTGGACAAAGCCCCTTTCTGAATCTGTCATCGGGCCAGATTATTCATTTGGTAGGCAGTGTGGAAATGAGGTTGGCTCTTGAAAATGTGAGGCTCTAATAAACATGTTAATGGAAGACCCAAGACTTTGGCCAAACTGTGACTTACCCAGTTGCCAGTGTTACCATGGAGAAAGTGAGGGGCCTTGAACCTGAAGAATGATCTGCTGGAAGTGAGTTATGTTCCCGTGGTGGCTGCTGGGGTACGTTTCCTGGATTCCTCCAGCTCATGCCTTTCCAGCTACTGCAAGGGTTGACTGCTGGCAGCTCTCAAGTGAGTCCCTCTCTCATGGAAACTGTGTCACCTAAGTTTTGCCCCGTCCTTGGAACTGCTGCATCCAGTGACTCATACTTACCAGGATTACAAAGGTCTGACACTTCTGCCTCAGTGCGAGTATCTTGGAAGGACGACCCAGCTTTGGTTATCTCATAGTTCAGCTTCACCTTTTGCCAGGTTCTGTTTTCTTCACTCTCTTTGTGTTTCCTTAAGCTTAGGAAAAGCAAAGGAGGGATACCCATGGTAGGGTCACCAAGTCATGCTCTTCCCGCACGTGAGCCCCCAGCCAGCCAGGACCACAGGTGCACCTGCAGGAACATCCAGTGTGCTCAGGTCAACCCTGTGTCTGAACCAGAGCCTCCCATAGGACTCCAGCATTGTGCGGTGGTGCCCTACCACCTGTACCACTGTGGATGGGCTATCACTTCTCTTATAGGTGTTGACCTAAGAGTGCTCCTCAGTGAATCATCTATCTATATCTCAGAGCCAGTTTTTAGGGGAGAACAAGCTGACAACTTCTTAGTGCCTTACTTCCCTCTAGGTAGGAGTTCTCTCAGCCTTAGTTACTTGCCTAGTGTAGCATTTAGGTCATCAAAATCTAATGTCTACCTTTATTTATTTTTTTCCCCCATCATGTATCACTTACATGAGCGATCTCTTTGAGGGCTGGAATTGTGTCTTGTATGTCTGTGTGACCCCATTGCCTACATGCTTCTTGTTGTGCAGTAGAACTCTGAAAACATTTGTGGAATTGAATTTGTACTTAAATACACCAAATTAGTCAAACTCTTTAAGGATATTTTATTTTTATTGGTTTTTATACAAAGTTTGTTCATCATATAAAGATAAGTATCAATAGGGTTATTTTGGAGACTTTATTTCTTGTTTGTTAACATCAGTTGATTAAAGAAAAGTGGGGGTTGGCCAGGGCCGGCAGGTGGCATAGTGGTTTAGGGTGCTGAACTCCCACATAATTTGCTTTCTCACTTTTAACCCCGACTCTGTCCCTCTCTGGTTAAATTAAGGTACATAAATACAGTTAAATAAAATAATTCTAAAAAAAGTGGGGGGCAAAGAGTTGAAGGGAATCCTGTAAGAAACTCTGAAAGAAATCTTGGAAATAGGAATTTTCCTGTAGTTCAAAATTTTTCTATATGTTTGATTTTGAAATAGAGACATACATACTACAGAATATTGATTTGGAATTTATGATGATTCCCTTCCATCAAGTGATGGCTCCTGTAGTAAAAGCTAAAGAAATTTTTTTATTATCCATATAATGTAATTATTTTACAGTTGATGAAAGTATAATATATCATTTAAAGATTACAACAAACCATGGCACAATAACCATCACCTCTAGGTCATAGTACTGTTTCTGTTTTCTTACTCTCCATTGCCTGTTTTGTTTGTGCTACCATATATATATACCACAATTCCTTCTCCATTTCTCCACCCTGTTGGGATTTTGGGCATGCATGCACATAAACCTCGCTTGTTCTTCAAGCTGCCAGGGCCAGGATAACTGAGGTTGGCCACATGAGATCCTGCTCTTTTAACCACTAGGCTACAGAGCTGACACTGGGCCACCTATTAAGAGTTACTCATACAATGGCCTTGAGTACCTTTGTAGGTGGGCCCCTAGGAAGTCTCTGGCCACAGACATTGTGAAGAAAGGACGAACTGAAACTAGAAGAAACTCACCAACCAGGAAACATTTCTGCGATTTCCCATATAGAAGCAAAACCTTAGTGAAGATGTGGACTTCACAGGGTCTTAGCTGTGGATTCCTAGCTGTTGCCTACTATGGTCAATGGGCTTTGGAGTCATTCCCTTATATTTTTTATTATTTCTCTCTCTTGATGACTGAGGTAGGTATTTAATCTTGCCTCCTCAAGTTGAGACTATTCTCTTATTCTTTTTTTTTTGAGAGATTTTCACTGTAGGGCGCGTGCGCTCGCCAGATAGACAGAGAGAGACACAGAGACAGAAAGAGAGAAATCACCCCCCAGGGGGGATGGTCACGCCGCAATCCCTTCTCCTCCATTCTCCTCTCGGGATCTTGGGCACGCACGCACACATGCCCGGCATGAGTTTTAAGCCACCGGGTCTGGGACACGAACCGCGGTCGACTACGTGGGAATCCAGCGACATAGCCATTACGCTAACTGCTGGTTCCCAAGACTATTCTCTTATTCTACATTTAAAGTCCAAGTTTTGTTTATTGCTTTGTTTATTGACCTAAATAAGGAGTCTTCAGAAAGTTAATGATGATGTGTATTATGAAAAAACTATGCATGGATTTGAAAATGTTTCTTTTGAGATAAATGAATACTTTATTTTTTTAAACATACTTTTTGAAGTCCCTTTGTATTTTGTTATGACTTTCTCATTATAAATACTTTATACTTCAAATGAGAGAGACAAATTTACTTTGTAATAATGGAATGTATTTACGCAATCAATTAATGCTAAAACCTTCCATCTTTCTTGAGAAAAGTCCATTTTGACCCTGGATGAATTTTAAATATTCACTCAATCCCCTTTATACTAGTAACACTCTTCTTATTATTGAAATAATTTAGGAGCTAATAAAGAGAGGAAGCAGTTCGCGTCTTACCTAACACAAGGCTAGATTTTTACTACATTCCATATCCATGAAGTTTTACATTCAGTCCCTTTAAAACAAGCATGAACATGTTTAGTGGGTCAGTAACAAAGAATTATTGCAACTAGGATATTATAGACTATAGAAATATGAATACTTACTGATAAATGAAACTTATAAAGAAAATATGAAATCACTCAACATCCTAGTTTAACAGCAAACAATCCATTTATTTAAGTCCACTAAATCGCCCATGAATTCTTCTGCTCTTGTGATATAAATCCACACTCTGGGGTGAATATCATAGACTACTTAATATTCTGACTTTAAGTTTAGGAAAATTCTCTTCTATCATGGGAAGGGATCAAAACACATTGAGAGATGACTAATGAGGCATGACCCATAAATCATCTGACTCTCCCCAAGTTATACTTATGATTTTGAAGGGAGGATAATATTCTAGTTGTCCTGATTTTAGTCCATGGTGCTAGCCACTGTGCTGCCTTGTGCCATTACTTTTGGGTAAGTGACCACCTGACTACCTGACTTGAGCTTTCTGTCTTATTTATTTATTTATTTTAATCATGTACATCATCTGTGAGGTCTGTAGAGGAGAACTGCATCCACTAGTGTGGCAACCTCAACTTTCATGAGTATAATGATGGCTGCTACTGTTAGCATGGTACTTTGCTGTTTACAAACATATTTCACAAATTCTTTTTTTTTTTTTTTTTTGGTCTAATTCCCAGTTTTCTTTATTTTTCCTCTTCTTTAAATTTTTTTTACATTGATTCACTATACATCATTATAGCATACAAAATGAATTTTCCATCCAGAATATGCCGTATATTGGCTCAATCAAGCACATCAACATACGTGTTATCAACAAATAATTTTCCATTTCTTATGTCTTGTATTTTTGCTTTTTTTTTTTTGCCATCCTTGATTCCCTATCCGTCACCCTCTGCTGTGTCCCACCCTCCTCCCACATTGTCTCTGATATCCATGGTTGCTTTCTATGCCTTCCCCCCCATTTAATTGATTTGCTAATGAACTTAATTAGTCTAAATATTTGCAATAGCAAATGCAGCTGATATATACCTATACATGAACCCAAGTCTGACTTTAGGCATAAACCTCGGTGAGTAGAATGAACATACTATAAAGTAGTACCTAACTGGGGCTGTATAGCTTACTGCAGTCATCAAATACACATCTTTCTTTTTTTTCAATTTCGATAAGAACAGTTTTAGTGTTTTTTTTTTCCTGAAACTTTTTTTAAAAATTAATTTTCATTCATTCCCTGAGCATCATCACAACATACTAAATGTGGTTCCCCATCTAGAATAAACTGCATAGTGGCTTAATCATGCTTGTTATCATCAATAATATTCCATTTCTACTTTCATATATATGTATGTGTGTGTGTGCGTGTATATATATACACACACACACACATATATATGTATATGATTTTTACTCCATGTCTGACCCTCTGCCCTTTCCCACTCTCTTATTACACTATCTCTGCTGTCTACAGTTGTCTTCAATTTCTTTTCCCCCAACATTTTGTTGATCACACAATATCATAAGTAATCTAACTACTTTCAATAGCAAGTTCAGCCGGTAATTTCATGAAAAGCAGTTTGGAACTGGTAGGGATATTTCCTTGAAACTTAAAGCCTAGAAACAGGTTAGTATTCTGTTCAAATAGGAGGTACATGAACCTATTGACAGCTCAAGACAGGACAAAAATTCTTAAAACTGGACAACAAAGCTTAGAAGAAAAGCAGCAATATTTTAGTCAAGT
>NW_006160142.1:5044258-5051702 GCF_000334495.1 Tupaia belangeri chinensis | reverse complement strand
TTTTGAACTCTTATTTCTGTGTGTCTGTATTTAATTTTCCTGACATAGCACTCCCTTAAGAACTTCTTGGAGATCTGATCTGGTGCTGGTAAATATTTCAGTTTTTGTTTATCTGGGAATGTTCATGTCTTTTCTTCCCAAATGAATGATAATCTTGCTGGGTACAGTATTCTCAGTTGAAATTGCTTTTCCCTCAACACTTTGAATATATTTTCCCATTCTTACCTCACTTGCATTGTTTCCGATGAGAGGTCTGCTGTTAGTCTGATGGGATACCCTTTGTAGGTAACTTGCTGTTTTTCTCTTGTCAATCTTAGTATTTTGTCTTTGCTTGTGGTTTTATTCAGTCTGGCTATAATGTGTCTTGGAGAAGATCTTCTTGGGTTGATTCTATTTGGGGTCCTCTGTATTTCTTGGGACTGAATCTTTGAGTGCCTCTCTAGGTTTGGAAAGTTTTCTTGCAGAAATAGCTTATCAATGCCCTTATGAGTCTCTTCGCCTTCTGGGATGCCTATTATCTGGATGTTTGGACATTTGATGGTATGTAGTATTTCTCGTATATTAGTCTCAAATTTTTGGGCCATTTTCTCAGTCTTTATGGTGGATTTTTCTAGGCCAGCAGTATTTTCTTCTAAATCTGAGATTCTATTGTCTGTATAATCTAGTTTGCTTTTAATACTTTCAAGGGAGATTTTGACTTCCTGTATTATAGCCTTTATCTCTAACAGTTTCATCTGATTCTTTTGTAAAGCATGAAATTCCTCTTTTAGATCTTGCATGAATTTCCTCACCTCCTGGAACTCATCAACTCCTTTCTCCTTCCTCTTCCACAGTTCATTGTCTCTCTTCTCTTCCATCTCTGTTAGCTTTGCCATTATGAATGTTCTGAATTCTTCATCAGACATTTCCATGATTTCCATTGAACTGTGTGTGTATGAAGAGGAGTTATCCTTTTCCCTTGGGGGAGAGGTATTTTCCTGCTTTTCCATATTTCTTGTGGTCCTGCAGCAATTTCTAGTCATCTGGTGAATGGTTGGTTTCTTCCCAAACTTGGAAGTTCAATCACACGAGTTTTGTGTGCTGGAGGATGAATTATCAGTGGGAAATCTTCATTTTTCCGTTTCCCCCAAAATGGCAAATTTGCAGGAGCCATGAATGTGTCTCTTCAAGAAGGCCTGTTCCCTTTTGCCTCTTCATGTGAGTTTTGTGGGCTGGAGGCCGAATTATCAGTGAGAAATCTTCATTTCTCTGTTTCCCCCAAAATGGTTAGTTCACAGGAGCCATGAAGATGTCTCTTCAAGAAGCTGTATTTCACAAATTCTAATTAACTGAGCCTCTTAAAATCTTGTCAGATAGGTAAGACAGGCAAGTATCATAGCATTTTCCCTACTTTATGAACAAGAAGAGAAATATCCAAGAGATAGACATACATATTTTTAAATGAAGGATGGAATCAGTTTGGGTTTTCTAAAAATTTGACTTTAGTATTGTTAGTTGTTTTTCTTAAAAAAAAATTGCTAGAAGGTTGAACCATTGTGTCCAAAAATTAAAGGTTGATAGTATTAAAATACCTGAGCCTCAAGACCAGTTTGTGGTCAAGGGTGACCTGGTAAATAAATTTCTCCATAAGAAGGTCTTTCATTATCTCATTTTTGCAAGTTTAATGATTTACAAACAGAAATGATGGTAAAATAGACACTTCTCAAGATTATTTATAAGCTTTTACCTGCTTTTGCAATATAGATTTAGATCCCAGGGCAAGGAGTTTATCTGAGTCTGAGTTCCTGGACTGCTCTGGTTCTGTATCTGTTTATTATTTCAGGTTGACAAGAACTCATTTTAGTCTTTTGTAACCCATGTGCCTTGAACAGTGCTGAGAACATAGACCAATGCCTACTAAGCTACACTAGTGGTTCTTGTCCCCAAATTCCTAGGAATGAATGTCTTTTGAGATACTGTGCTGGGTTTTTAACCTCAAATGCTACTGTGTATTTCCAGTCTTTCACTTGGAATTCACTCCTAGTATAAAAATAATCAGCTCTTTTACTGGCATCACGGCTCTTTATAAATGCTTTCTGTTTATTGCATATACTCCCATTATTCTTTCTCCTTACACATTTAATTCAGGCTTTTGCTCATTATCTTCCTGTTAGATGCTATTGGTAAATCACAAAGTTCAGATAGAATGTGAGTGTAACATTTCTCCCTCTGTTCTACACACACATTCTTTAAGCAGAGCATTTTAGCATCAGATTGAGAGAAATACATGGAACACGGGTCATCCCCTGGGGCTTTAAGAAGTCTGCTGTTGTGGCAAGGACTCAGCTTTCCTACCTGTCCCATCCATGTTCACACTGGACTGAACCAGCAGCTGGAGGAGCCAGGGTGCTGACTACACTGGCTCTTCCATTGGGCTGAATGGTGGACAATTCTGTGAGAGTTTTCAGGGGACAAGGGTGTCTTAGGGTGGTTCTCTCATGCTTTCTGTTTTTCCACTTTTATACATCCTCTTCCTATTTAAAGAGAAAAATGCCTTGTAATTTTGAGGGGTTCAACCCAGAATAGAATTACTTTTTGGTGGTCCAGCCTAGGAAGCACTGTCTGCAGTATTTTGGACAGCAGTACTAGAAGCCACATGCAGACTATGGGTTTCAATCCTGCGTCAGCCTGAAAGCACACAGTGCGTGCGACCGGAGACACCCAAGATCCTGACGAGCCTGAGGGTTGGAGAAAGGGGAACTCATAGTGAGGAGCCTGTCAAGGGTGCTTCTCTCTCCCTCTGTCTCTCTAGTATGCATGTGCTTGCTCTGTCAAAAGCCACACTGAAATAAAATGTCCATTTTGGTACCTAAGTTATAAGTATTTTTTTAAAAAAATGATATATTGCCCATATCCTCATAAAGTTTAAGAGGAACTGACTTCACAGTAACTTTAGCATTTATTTGTTTCTCCTTTTCCTGAGAAATTCCCGAAGATCCTTTCCTTTGAATACAGGCTCCAGTGGTGCCTATTCCTTGTTACTAATGCTCACTGAGAGAGATGGCAACCTTAAGGCAAGGAGCTATTAGCAATGACATTTGGGCCATGAGTGGTTTGCAGATGTTGAGAATTCAGTATTTCAAAATTGGGCTGAGTGGAAAAGCCAAATTCAGATTGATAAGGAGACTGTACATGTGCTTCATTTAACTTTAGACAGATTTTTGACTACTTGTGTCATATGCAAATGTGTACAACAATGCTTGAAATTGGATTTCCATTTTACTTAATTAGATTAGTGCCAGACCTGCATAATAATCAACATTTAGTAGTCTTGCTACTACTGGGGTTCAGAATCTCAAAATGATTGCAGTTTTGAAGTTTGGTGTGTTCCCGGGGAGTGGGGTCATTTGGTTGATTTTGAGTATAGCTATGGTTGTTTTTTCTTATATTTGTGTGTTCCAACTAAAATACCTCAATTTTCTTTAACTCAGATAGGTACACATAAAAATAAGACTGCATTTTAAAAATTCTGTAGAAATAATTAAGGATTTCTTTTTAAAAATATTAAATACTGTGTGCTAACAAAAATAAGTTTGGATATTGTTTTTTTTTTCCCCTGAGTTTTAAAGAAAATGAGTAATGAAACCTCACTGCATGTTTTTTTCCTCCAACATGCATAATAGGAATTTGAAATCCATTATAATTACAATTAGGGTGTTTTTCTCTCCAGGTTTTTGATATCTGCAGTGTATGGCCTGAAATGAGAACAGCTTTACATAATTACAAAAGACAGGGAAGATTGGTTTCAGAAAAGCCAATGGTGGAACAGACGATTACACATAAAATTCTGGGCAAGAAGACAATGACAATACTGAGAGAGAGAGAGCGCTCAAGAGAGCGATACTAAGAACTCATTCAGAAATCAAGAAAACCCAAATAGCATTTATCCAAGCAGAGAGCAGCTCTGCGGTGTCCTATTAAGCAAAAGGAAGGCAGATGTTCCATCTTGTCCCTGTTGGGAAAGTTTCCATTTGTAGCTGGGTGATGTTTTTAAATAAGACTTTTCTAAGTACTACTTTAGAGAAGGAAATCAAGTTTCATGACAGGCTAGAGGACTTTTAGGCCACTCTGGGAGCTCTCATATGTGCAGTTCAAACTTTGACTTAAGGTAACATGTAGAAATGAGGAAAGTGCAAGACTTCGAACTAAGGATACTCTGCCTGTCTTTGCCATTAAGTAGTCTGTATCTCAGTTTTTTTTTTTTATTTTTTTATTTTTTTCATTTGTTGAGCAGGATTATAATAGCACACTGTGTGAAATCAGTACACCTTTCCTTGGTGTCAGGGATTTTTATCTATAAAATGAGATTATTTTCTGGTTCTAGAAAATATCTATATTTATTTTTATGTGTAAGATAATTCTTTGTAACTGCCTTATTTCTCTTATTCTGGCCCTATTTGCCTTCTTGTTTTGTGGAATAATTATGATTAAATAAGATTATTTGCAGGTAATTGCTTAAAAAGATATAAAGGGCTTCTTAGAAATAAAAATGGGTGGGACTCTTTTAAAAATTTTTTTTCTTTAAGTTTAAAAATACTAAGTAATTTTTTTCTTTTGCTGGGATTGAGAGGGTAACTTTACTATAATTAGTATGTATGGTACAGAATTTCAGGCAAATTGAAGTGTGGTAATTGCCAGCAGTGTGGTAATTTGAAAGCCTTTAAACCAAAATAACAAAAGGATGACTGTGGGACCAGCAGATGGTGTAGCAGCTACTTTGTTGGACTTACATATGGCTGAACACGGTTCGAGTCTTGGACCTAGTGACTTGAAACTCACTTCAGGTGCATGTGCGTGTGTGCCCAAGATCCCAGGAGGATAATAGATCCCAGGAGGATGGCATGGCCATCCCCCCTTGGGGGTGATTTCTCACTTTCCCTCTCACTGTCTCTGTCTTTTGTTCTCTCCAGTGAGTGCATACAACCCAAGGGAAAAACCTCTCTAAATAAATAAATAAATAAATAGGATGAATGTACAGATTTGCTGTTGTTTAGATCACTGCAGCTTCTATGACCTACTTTCTTCTACAGATTTAAAAACGAACGAAAATGTTCTCCAGGTTCACCTATGATACCTCAAATGCAGCATTTCATTTGTTTCTTTAAAAATTAAAAAAAATAAAATTTAGTGACTGAATAGTATTCCAACACACACACACACACACACACACACACACACACACACAGCTTTTTAAAATACATTAATTTGTTTAGGTATATTTAGATGGCTTCCATGTCTTGGCTACTGTGACTAGAGCTACAATAAATGTTGGAATGCTGATGTCTTTATGACATACTGATTTCTTTTCCTTTGGAAATATACCCAGGACTGGGATTGTTGTATCATACAGCAGTTCCATTTTCAGTTTTTTGAGGAATCTCCATACTATTCCATACTATTTTTTTAAAAGAATTATTTGATTTAACTTTATTTATTTATCTTTTATTTGACTGGAGAAGGACAGTGGAGAGAGAGAGAGAGAGAGAGAGAGAGAGAAAGAGAGAGAGAAAGTAAGAAAGCAGGCCTCCAGGTCTGGGATTTGAACCAAGGTTGGCCATGTGGGAGTCCAGCGCTATTAACCACCATGCCACCTGCCAGCCACTCCACACTGTTTTTTATAATGGCTATACTAGTCTGTGTTTCCACCAACAGTGTAAAAGAGTTTCTCTCTTACACGATCTGTTGTATTTTTGTCTTTCTGATAATAGCCATTCTAATGAGGGTGAGACGATATTTCATAGTGGTTTTGATTTGCATTTCCTTAGTCATAGCAATGTTGAGTCTTGTTTCATATGCTTCATGGCCATTTCTGTATCTTTTGAGAACTACTTATATATTTGCCCTTTTAAAAATTGAATTATTTGTGTGCGTGTGTTTCCTACTGAGTTGTCTGAGTTTCTTTTATATTCTTGCTATTACTTTCTTTTCAGATGTATAGCTTGGTGAGAATGGTGTCAACTGTGGGGAGTGATAGACATTAGAATAGAATGTGCATTGGAATTCTCTTATCAGCTCTGGTTTTAAACAGGGGCAAATACAGAAAAGGAAAAAAAAAGTGATACCAGCAAATAAATTGGAGTGCAGTCCCAGCAAACATAATTACATACTCCTATTTTAGGACTTTAGCATGTTTTGTGCTCTTTGCTGGAAGAGTTCTTCCTCCATAAAACTACTTGGGTAATGGCCTCACCCTCTTCAGAACTTGGCTAAAATGTTGCCTTCTCAGTTAAGCCTTCAATACTATCTCATTTGAAATTGCAATCTCCACCATGTTAAGCATTCTGTATCCCCCTGCCTTGAATCATTTTTTTCCGCTAAAGCACTTATCATTATCTGACATACTTTTAAGTTTAACTTAATGAGTTGTTTAATGTTAGTTTACATCCATTAGAGTTGTAAGCTCCATGGGAGTGTGGAATTTCATTGAGTTTGATTTCTGGCATCTCTGAAATTGTATGGAACACATATAAAAGATCCAAATTACTTGTTGAAAGAATGGATAGATTTAAGAAGATCTGAAAGTATAGGTCTCATGTGGTCATTAGCCTTGAAAATGCAGGACTCAGTATGTTAGTAAAATACAAAAACGATAATACCCTGAAACTCAACAGCAGGAAACTTGAGGCCATGTTATGTGACTAGAAAATGTTGAAAGAAGACAAATGGCAAAGCAATTTGTCTTCTAGAGAGGATAATTTAGAATATTAATGGGGCTGCTGATAAGTTAGTCAAGAAAATTAAGAATACACTGGCAATGTTTGTGCAGGTAGAGATTGATGACAAGAGAACCCGTTTGGAGGGATAGCAGCAAATCTGAAAAACAGGCAGGTGTAATTCTGTTTGTCTTGGCAAAATGATCTCTCTTGTCTGCTCAAGGTTGTTGTGTATGGCAGGACAGAATTGGCTTCCTAATGTACTTAGTGGAAATCTATTTACAAATTAGAGATATTTATGATTAGACCAGGAAACTTACTGGTTTATACAGTGAAGAGAATGACTATCTTTTATTTAGGAAATTTGAAATCTATTAGTTTTAGAGAAAAATAGAATGCTCAGAATAATATAAACACAATAAAAACATGATGTAAGGGTACAGTAAAGTATATGTAAATTCAGTTTTAAAAAATTGTGTTACAGTGTTGTCCGGGCCCTTCCGGGCTCGGCGAGTCCCCCCTGGGGCCCTGCTAGGCCGGCGGCGGCGGCAGAGGCGGGCCGGATGCCAAGGCTGCGTCCGGTCACGGGACGTCCCGGGCCCTTCCGGGCTCGGCGAGTCCCCCCTGGGGCCCTGCTAAGCCGGCGGCGGCGGCAGAGGCGGGCCGGATGCCAAGGCTGCGTCCGGTCACGGGACGTCCCGGGCCCTTCCGGGCTCGGCGAGTCCCCCCTGGGGCCCTGCTAAGCCGGCGGC
>NW_006160142.1:5015886-5043269 GCF_000334495.1 Tupaia belangeri chinensis | reverse complement strand
TCCTGCTAACCACAAGATGGCTGCTGTGCCGCATCAACTGATGGTCAACTCTGCTTGCCAGAACTGCCTTCCGGAGACTGTATTCCATGGAGACTCACCTACAGTTGCGGAACTGCACGAGACCCACACTTGATCCAACCTTGAATGGAATCTATTTTCCCTATTGTTAAAAACTTTGGACTCCTGGCCCCTCTCCCTCTACTCGCAGGTATCGCATTTTCAATGACCCCTCTGGAGGATAGCTGTCCATAGAAGAGATAGAGTAATTGGGAGAGGGGGAAAGGGCTGAGGGTCAAACATAGGATAAAAAACATATTTATATGTATGAAAGTAGAAATGGAACAGTATTGGTGACGACATGCTTGATTGAGACACTATGCAGTTTATCCTAGATGGGAAACTACACTTGGTGTGTTGTGATGATACTCAGGGAATGAGTGTTAGGCAATATAATTTAATATAAAAAAAAATAATAATAAGCAGGAGGAAAAAAAAATGCACATTTGATGACTGAAGAGAGGTGTATGGACACAACTGGGGACTACTTTATAGTATGTGCATTCTACTCCCTGGGGTTTATGCCTAGGATCAGATTTGGATACATGTGTAAGGATATGTCAGCTGTGCTAGCTAGTGGATATATTTAGACAAATTGAGTTCATTGGTAGAACAATTGAATGGGGGGGGGGGCGGAAGCCATTGAGGGCAATCATGAATGTCAGGGACAATGGAGGAGGAAGATGGGACATGGCAGAGGGTGGGGATGGGGAACCTAGGATGGCAAAACAAAAGGCAAGGTATGCAGGACACAAAAATTGGGAAATCATTTGCTGAGAACATATATGTTGATGTGCTTGATTGAGCCAATGCACAGTGTATTTTGGATGGAAAATTCATATGTGTGTTGTGATGAGAAAAAATTTATAATAAAAAACAAAGTATAAAAAAAAAAAAGGAGAGAGAAGAGGATAAAGACAGCAGGGAACAATAGAGAGGCAGGATGTTAATGAGAAATAGATATGGTTTATTACCTGTTGATGATGACATGTATAGTATTCTCAACTGAACCGGTCTGGGAAATATTTCATGATGGGTGAAGTCTCTTTAATAAGCAAAATGAGAAATAGTGATTGACTGTTTAAAAAATTATAATAATAATTATTGGG
The DNA here is from genome assembly GCF_000334495.1 of Tupaia belangeri chinensis. Classification (NCBI taxonomy): domain Eukaryota; kingdom Metazoa; phylum Chordata; class Mammalia; order Scandentia; family Tupaiidae; genus Tupaia; species Tupaia belangeri. Next base: position 5,042,103 of record NW_006160142.1, on the reverse strand, counting down.
AAAAGCATGGAAAAGATATTGAATGATAAAGCGGGGAGATTGATATCTCTGTATTGACTGACATGCATGGCATTCCCTTTTGAAAAAGCAATGGAAGTCAATGTAAAGTTATATGTAATCTAGTGTAATAGAAAGAAGATTATGATGATAATAAAATAAAAAAAAATTGTGTTACAGTGTTTTAAAGAGTACAAACCACTTGTGGGGAATACCTTACAACTTTCTGTTATTAGACTCTCAAAAAATCCACTTGGCCCATGAAGTTCCTCATAGTGTGTCTTTTTTCATGGGAAAGTTGCATGGGTGGCCAGGACTCTGTCTAAAATGGCTAGTTCAAGGACTGAGGAAAAACTCTAATTGTAGTCTGAAGTTTAAGGAACAGATGCTTGATTAAGTTCTGTTAAAATGATGAACTGACTAATATAATGTATATTTAAAAGCTTGTATTCTAAAACACAAACTACCTCACACTGATTATATTTATTTTTCTTTTTTTTCTGGTGATACTCAGAGTTCGTTGGTTGCAAGTAACAGAAACAATTATGGCTGATTTACAATAAGGAAAAATTTCTTGCAAGGTAGGAGAGAAGGGTTGATCATTAGGCTTGGAGCAGACAAGAACCTGGCATGGTAACTCCAGATGGTCTTGGGGGAGAAATGTCCATACCGTCTTGGCCTGACTGAGCTCTTAAATTAATTTTCTATAGCCATTTTCAGTGTGTGCATCACCTGGTTCATGGTTCATATTGTAGGAAAGGAATACCTAGTTGGTAAAAGAAGATGGAGCCTCCGATGAACACTTCCATACATCTGATCCAGCAGGAGAGAGATAACTCTCCCAAAAGAAACCAGATAATGTGAAAAAGATGAAGAGTTTAAAAAGCAGCCAATATCCAAAACTACTATAGATTAAGAGAGCCCTAAAAATGAAGCTGGCTACTATGCTCCTGCGTGTAGCTATAGCAGTTTAATTTCCATGCTTGTTTTTTGCATCTTGGATGCTTCTATCCCCTTGGTGCTTTTTTCCTTAGTTTATCAGAGTGCTAACAGAAAATTAATTGACTCCTTTTTTTGGTGTGCTCTCTGATGAAATTACGAAGCTTTACAGTTCCCATCCGCTAAACTCTATCTATAGGTGAGTGAAAACTTGGGGTAAAACAATTTAGGCAGGAAGTGATCAAACAGTGATCTAGAGTGACCAGATCCAGTGGTTTCATTATGTTACTTCTCATTTGGGGATCTGCTTTCAGCTTGTTTCATATTCAAGAGCCTTCTTACCATGATGGACCTAATTTTGTCAGATTTTACTGTAATAATGCTGTGTAACAAATAACCCCCAAATCTCAGTGACTTGCAACAACATTTATTTCAGTCATTGTCACTGGATAGTAATTCTAAATGGGTTCTGTTATGCTTGGTTGGGGTTAGCCTGGATTGCTTGAGCTTGTCTCCAGGCTGCAGAGTAGTTTAGCTCTGGTCTAAAAGCATCCTTATTCAGGCACTTTCAGCTTTCTGAGGCATGCTCTTATCATGGTGAATACAGGAGTGTAAGGGGGCTGGTGAAACTTGCCAGGCCTCTTAAACCCTCTTCTTGGAACTGTCCTGTGTCATTGTGTCCATGTTTCATTGGCCAAAGCAAATCAGATGACCAAACCCAATGCCAGAGAAGTCATGGTAAGGGTAAAGAGCAAAGGATACGTTGCAGATGAATAATACTGTATTCCACATGGTTTAAATATTTTTTCCTATTTTCACTCCAGCTATAGGTGGATTGCTACAGAGAGCAGGCTGCTGAATGTTCTCACTAGTATGGGAATAGGAGGCACCACACAGACAGTGATTGGTGATAGTTTGGGAAAGAAGAAAAGCTTTATACAGAATTATAAATTAATATAAGTTAATATAAATTTTCTATGTAAATACAGCAAGTGTCTAAGCAAGAATCCAGTACTAAGCTATATAATAATGAAAACACAAAAGGAACACAATTTGTAGATAGTTGAGGGTCTGGAATCAACAGAGGATCCAGATCAGACTGAAGAGAAAAGAGGTTATTTTCTTGACAATACTGGTCAGATTTTAATCGCATTCAGTGAGAAGGAATTGGAAATTGTTTTCTGGACCAACTGTTTATATTGTGTAGCTTATGTGGAAACTGAATAGTAAAATATTTGACTAAGAGAAGATTGCAAAAATCTTAAACAAAAAGTTTTGCCCATATGACAATAGCTACTCCAGTATTTTCCAAATTTGGTCTTTTTTTCAGGGTAGCTCATTAGTCATTTTTAAGGAAGAAGTTCTGATCAATTTTATGGAGTCCTTAGTTGTAGCTGGGTAGGCCCCCCTTAATTATTCAGATCAAAATGCTGATGATCAGACTGTGCAAAACTAGGGAAGAGAGTTGGCTTTTTTTTTTTTTTAACAGATTGCTGTGTTTATGTGTTTATGAATATGGAACATTATATTATTTTATATCCTCGAGAACATTCCAAAATAAAATCAATTTATTTTAAATAGAAAGTTATTAAGGAATAGTTATTAAGAAATGCATATAGTTATAGAACTAAATATTTGAATACAGATGATGGGAAGGCAGTTCCCAGACAATGTTATATTTAGCCCTGCAATGGCCTCTAACCTGACCGGTACTATAAGGCTTTAGACAGAATATGAATTCAGAAGATGCCAGTGTAATTCACCCAAACACCCTTCCTGAGCACATTCTACATACTGGTTAGCCTTATAATTTAATCTCAATCACGGCACACCAAATGCTATCTTAAGTTTATTTTTCTCTTGAAGTGGTATGTGTAACCTTTCCTCTCACCCTTAATATTTGTGTGACCTCTCTGAGCATCGTGAGTCTCAACTTGTAAAACAGACCCAATAACTATAACAGTATTACTAATAGCAATAAGTACAAAATCATAAAAATGACACCACGTGGTGTTTCTCTAAAGATAAAAGATTTTGCAAAAGAAGAGCTTTGTAAATGGGAGTATATTGCTGTTCATTTATAAAGAAATACCTTTGGGAGCATGCAGTTATAGGTTGAGAAAAATTGATGCAAACCCAGCATTGCGACAGTTGATTATGCATAGACATTGGAATAATATTTAACATATATTTGTTTCCTAGAGCTTCTGTGGCAAATTACCATAAATTTAGGGCTTAAAACAACAGAAATTTATTTCCGCACAGTTCTGGAGGCTAGATGTGTCAGGTCAGGGTATTAATAGGGCCATGCTCTCTCCGAAGGCTCCAGGGGAGAACACTCCCTTGCCTCTCCTGGCTTATGGTGGCTCTTGGCAGTGTTTGGATTACTGGGTTTATAGTTCTATCACTCTAATCTCTGCTTCCTTCCTCTCTTCTCTTTGTGTGTCTGTGTATTTCTAAACCTCTGTCTCCTTTTAATGGCATCAGTTATTAGATTTAGACTGTATTCTAATCCAATATGATCTCATATTAACTTGATTACATCTGTAAAGGAAAGATCCTTTTTCCAAAAATGATTACATTCATAGGTACCAAGGGTTAATATTTAAGCATATATTTTTGGCAAACATTTTAAAGCCCACTACAGATGTTTATCAGAGGGAAGTGATAAGATTACAATTCCCTCAGTAGAAAAGATGCTATCAATAGATCAGCAATAAACTAAAGTTGATCACTGTTTACTCCTTTTGAACAAAGAACTAAAAAGGTAAGGTTCTAAATAAATAACAAAAGATGCTGCAGACCACATTTGGAAGAACCAGGCAAACTGATCATTAGAGGTCATATTTTCTTCATTGTCTTCAAATAATACTTGAAAATTTCAATACAATGCATGTAAACATGAAAAAAAATGTTTAGGGACAATAAAGAGGATGAAAGAGAAATTCAAGTGACTATGCAACATACTAATCTGGAGTGGATTTGGTATATAAACATTCTTAGAATGATCAGGTTGGAACATTCTTCCTTAAAAAAGTAATTGAGCATGATACAGATGTTCCAGCAAGAGAGGAGAGTATAAATAAAAAATAATGTTGTTATATAGGTTATGTGAACTGAGGTTTGCAACCTCAGTTAGATAGTCTTGTTCTATCTGAAGATGCTGTTTTAAAATATCAATGTGTGTATAATGGAAGGCATTTTTGTAAAGCCTCATCTATATGTACTTTATATTTGTTTAATGACAGTCACTGATATTAAAGTTTAATATTGCATTTGCACATGAGTTGTTAGAAATTTAAGGGTTTCATGGGTAGATGTGAGCTTCACAGCTGCACCCTGGAGGGATTTATTTTGGCTAAATTATATGTGTCATCTTGACTAGTTTATGTTCTTCTGTTGGCTGGTCAGTCACTAGTCTAGACGTTGTTGTGAAAATATTTTGTTGATGCTACTAACATCTACCATCAATTGACTTTAAGTAAAATGTGTTACCCTCTATAATGTGAGTGGATCTCATACAACTGGTTGAAAACTTTAAGAACAAAAGATTCCTGGAGAAGAAGGAATTATATCTTAAGATTGTAACATAGAAACCCTGCCCATGTTTCCAAACTGTTAACTTGTTTATTTTAGATTTGCCAAATATATCCTATTGGTTCTGATTCTTTGGAGAAACCTGACCCATATAATTATTTTAAATTGCATTTGAACAACAGCAGCTTTGAAATTCAGAGGTATTTCTAAAATGATGGTAGGGTTGAAAATGTTGCAATAGCTACTCTGATTTTTGTTGGAAAGAATATAGAGAATTGAGTCCAAGGCAGGAGCAAGCTTATTTGAGCATCCTTTTTTAACTGGTTCGAGAGGGGCCAGCAGATAGCACAGCGGTTACATTGCTGGACTCCTACATGGCCCTCTGTGGTTCAAGTTCCAGACCTGGTGGCTTGAAAATCATTCTGGGTGCATGTTTGTGTGTACCCAAGATCCCAGAAGGAGAATGGAAGGGAAGGGATTGTGGTGTGGCCATCCCCCTGGGGGGTGATTTCTCACTTTGCTTCTGTCTCTATCTTACTCTCTCTGTCTCAGGCAAGCACATATGCCCTATGGCAAAATCTCTAAAAAAAATGTGGTGCTATAACCTTGAAGATCCATTATTATCTTTTTGGCTCAGTTGTCTTCTCTTCTGTGACATTTAAGAGGTTCTTTAATTTAGGGCTTTCTAATGGCAACAAAAGGATAAGTTGAGAAAAACAACCAATACTCTGTAATATGATTACATATGAAGTAATAATGTAAAATACATATATACACACATGTATATTATTCATATATAGAAATAAATGTGATTAATGATATAAATTTATATATGTATAATAAACAACAAAAATGCTGCTTTGTGATTCTAATGTCTACATTCCAGCTTTGTAATATAAGGAACTGATGAAGCCCCACCAGGTGAGAGTTGACTCAGTTCTAGTCTTGTTCAGCACCTTTCATCCTTCTGGCCAGTGTAGACAGGTCAGTGTTTGATTCTTAAGCCTTATACTTACTATTTTAAATGCCCAGACTGCTTCCTTTTACGTTAAATTTTTTTATACTAAGGTACATAATTCCTAACATCTTTGTTGACAGTTTATTAAGTAAAACGGGTAATACAAGGGTCTTCAAAAAATTCATGGAGAATGCATATCGTGAAAAAATTGCCTGTGTATCCATTTTTTGTTTTGGATAAGATTAAACTCATTCTTTGATTTCCATTTCCTTAAAAACTCTTTGAACTCTTTGTATCCTTTTTCTCTTTAGTTATCGCTTATTGGCCTTTATTCCTTTACTATGAAATATTTCAGGCTGGCAGGTGGTGTGATAATTAAGGGTGCTGCATTCTCACATGGTTGACTGTGCTTTGAGTCCCAGACCTGGCACCTTGCTTTCTCACTTTCCCTTTCTATCTCTCTATCTTTCTCTGGTAAAATTAAAAAATAGTAAGAAGAAATGGAAGTAAATAAATAAAAATAAATATTTAAATTTTAAAAAAGAATTATTTCCTAGATGCCTGTGCTGGATACTGCGAATGGCACTGAATGAACAAAATAAATGTATTCACTTACTAGGGCTGCCATAACATAATACCACAGATTAGATGGATTAAACTATATAAATTTATTTTTTCACAGTTCTAAAGGCTGGAAATTCAAGATCAAGGTATCAGTAGGTTTGGTTTTCTTTGAGGCCTTTCTCCTTACTTTGCAAATGGCTGCCCTCTCACCATGTCCTCACATGGCCTCTCCTCTATGAGTGCATCCCTGGATATTTACAATTTTATTTGCCAATTACACCTCAATAAAGCTGAAAAAATAAATTAAAAGCAAGAATAACAACAAAACATGGTTCATTTTGAGGGGTTAGGTGGTTCACAGTTTATTTCATGACTGTCTGTGCAGAATAAAATCTTCCCTTTTCTGAACTAAAGCCATTTAAAAGTAGACTCTAGAAACTTTATAAACTTTTATATTTAAATGAAGGTAGCTTTTTAAGATACTGTGTCCTAGGATGCCAATTATATTTTGTCATTTTTCTCAGTGTTGGAATCCAAATTATCAGGTAAAATAAGAGTAGAGTAGTTCATTGAAATTCTGTCTTTTAAGAGAAAATAAAATTCCATGTATAACCACCTGAATATTAAAATTTGTTCTTATTAAGAAATGAATATTTGAATTAAAATTCAACTTAACTTTTTAAAAAAATCACAAAAACTGAAAGTAAAATGAAAGAGTGACTTTGAAAATAACTTGGAAGTTTCTAGATATATTACTCTAAGTTGGTGATGTTAACATTTTAAAATAATAATACCTTAATGGTTTCTTATTCATACAGGGTACTTTGGTCATTGGAGCAGTGCTATTTATTGATTAGATAGTGCTATAAGTGAAAAACAAGCACTGAGAGCAAAAATCTAAGAGCTGCTAAATTTCCACGGAAGTTTACATGTTTATACAGAGCACAGTGGTAAATCTAAGAGCAGCTAAATTTTCACTGAGGTTTCCAAGTTTATACAGAGCATAGTGCTTTTAATAGCTTTTCTTTTTACCTTACTGCCAATGCCTATTTTGTGTTTGTATGGATTTTTGTTTCTGTAGAGACACCCTATTCCCACTTTCTTAAATACAAACTTCTTTTATAGTTTTTCTCATTTCCATTATGATAATTTTATTTTTATTTCTTCACTGCCTTGTGTCTTAGGTGAAGTTTATGTTCACTCTTGGTTTTTCACTGCCCAACAGTCTATTGCTCTCAAAAACATGGTTTTTATCCCAGGTGCTCTGCAGAAACTTTTCTCTCAGATAGTATTGGATTACTTGTTACTGCTGCATAACAAGTTATCACAAACTTAGTAACTTAAAACAACACATATCTGTTATCTCATCATTTCTGTGGGTCAGAAATTTGGGGATAACTTACCTGGGTTTTCTTCTTCTGAGTCTGTTACAGCCCACAGTGAAGTCATTGGCCAGGGCTATATGCGAAGGTTTGAGTGGGGAAGGAGTTGCTTCCACACTTAGGTGATTGTTGACGGGACTCAGGTACTTGAGGTTGTTAAGGTGCATGAGTCACAGTTCTTTGTCAACCTAAGGTTACTTTCAATTCCTTGTTATAATGACCACTGCATAGTACAGCTCAGTGTGACTGCTTGCTTCATTATAGCGGAGAGAGAGAACCTCCACTTGCAATAGAAGTTACACAGTCTCTGTAATATAATCATGGAAATGCTGCTGCGTTCTGTTGATTAGAACCAAGCTGATAAGTTAGTCCATAATCAAGGGAAAGAAGCTACATCAGAACGTAAGTACCAAGAGGTAAATGTCACTGTGTTAGGTCACTGTGTTTCTTATCCCAACATTTCTTCATATAACATGACCTTGGCATTTCCCTATGAAGAAGTAGAGCCTATGACCCTTTACCTTGAACCTTGAAATTTTTTTTTTTTTGAGAGGTTTTTTGGCTACAGGATGCATGTGCTTACCAGAAAGACAGAGAGAGACAGAGAGACAGAAAGTAAAGAATCACCCCCCCCCGGGGGGGTAGCCCACCATTCTCCATTCTCCTCTTGGGGTCTTGGGCACACATGCACACGCGTCCAGTGTGAGTTTAAGCCATTGGGTCTGGGACTCAAACCACAGTCGACTACATGGGAGTCCAGTGACATAGCCATTACACCAACTGCTGGTCCCAGAACCTTGAAAATTTTTGATGGCCACAGCCAATATAGTAGGAAAAAAATTCCACCATATGATGACTTCCAAGGCTGGATCATAAAAGATGTTACAGATTTTACCTGACTCTCTGTTGGAAACTCTCTACCATGTTATGAGGAAATACAGGCTACACAGAGTTGTCTCAAGTAGTATTCTCGTTCACAGACTTAGCTGGGACCATAGCCAATAGCCAGCATCAAACACTAGACATGGGAATTAAAATACCATCAAGACGATTTCAGCACTAGTCACTGCTAATTGTAACTTCGTAAGAACCCCTAATTGTAGGGGCCAGCAGGTGGCATGGTGGTTAAGGCACTGGAATCCCACATGGCTGACTATGGTTCAAGTCCTGGACCCAGTGGCTTGAAAATCATGCTGGGCGTGTGTGTGCACGTGCTCAAAATCCTGAGAAGAGAGTGGCAGAAAGGATTACGGTGTAGCCATTCCCTGGGGGGTGGGGGTGGTTACTCAATTTCCTGCTCTCTGTCGCTCTGTGGGAAACCCATGCACTTTATGGCAACCCTCTGCACCGCCCCTCCCCTCCCCCCGCAAAAAAAAAAAAAAAAAAAAAAGAAACCGTAATTATAAACCATCTCACTGAGCATAGTTATTTCCCAGAACTGCAAGGGATGATAATAATAGTAAAGGATTATTGTAGTTTCACATCATTTATGTGTGTGAAAGAGGAGGGTCTGAGGAAGGACATTAAGAAGAAAAATTGGGAGGCAAAGCATTAATGGCACAAAGAAATGTGGTATTATCTGTTGAAGATATTTTGTAGTTTTATCAACTGTACTAGGGAGAAATGTTCACCTGTTGAAATATCTATTTTGTAAGACAAATAATAATGTGATTGAATGTATGAAAGAAAATGAAATAAAAAAAAGAAAAAAATAATAATTAAAAAAATTTAGAAAAGAAAGATAATGAATACAAAGCTTTTGTGGGCTGAACATGAAGGTTTAGCCAATGAAGTTCTCTTTCTTTCTAAAAAAACTCCAAAAGTGGTCTTCTAATTTACACTTGTGGGTAGTTGTCATTACAAGTAACCAGTCATAGTTCTTGAGTAAAAGTAGTTTTTAAGACTATGATCTTTTAGTTATTGGTTTCTTTGGCTTTCCCACCCATTTCCTTCACATTGATAATTACTATTTGTGACTATCTGGAATAATAGGTTTGTGAGTGAAGGAAACATCCTTAATGTCATCTTTGTCAGTGGGCTCACAGCTTTCTTATGGTGGGCATAAACATAATGTGCTGCGATAGCCTTTACTTTTCGTTACTTCCCAATTCTTTGCTTTAGAAAGAGGTACTGTTGCTGTAAACTTTTCTTTTTCTTTCTCTTTTCTTTTTAAAGATTATTTATTTTATTTATTATTAGTAGCACCTGCGCTCACGAGAGAGAGAGAGAGAGAGAGAGAGAGAGAGAGAGAGAGAGAAAAAAAAACAAAAGAGTCTCGACTTGAACTGTAGTCAGCCATGTGAGAGTCCAGCACCCTAACTACCATGCCACCTGCTGGCCCCTTTTTCCTTTATTTATTTTTTTTTTTGTAACCTGGCAATGTTTTAAATAACAGGACTCCTAGTAAATCTAGATTTCAGGCTACAGGCAGAGTGTATCTTTTAGCAAAGGTTGAATTCTCTTCTATATCTGCTTGCAGACTGACTAGTGTAGGCCTGAGTTTAATCTTTTCTTGTAGGACATTGCTGCAAATGACCAGAAAAAACAACTGCCACCACCATTGTGATTCTTTTCTGTTATTCTCCTTAATGTTATAGCCTTTTTGGGCATGTGATCTGTCTTGCAAAATGAACAGATTTTTATTTGATCAAGACATTTGACTGGTCAAAACTGTGACACTACGAGATGAGGGTCACTAGATTTCTCCCTGGCAATAATCAAATAATTATAACCTACTGCTCACCATGTCAGTAAGCTAATACCTGATTTTTAAAAAAGTGTTCTATCATTTGTAGCACTCACTTCCATGTATCTACATTCTGAATCACTTGGGATCAGATCTAAATGAGTATCACATAGATGACTTCAGAGGCAGGTATTCCAGGGTTTGTATGGTCCTTCCAGAATTTAGCTCCTTCTCTCTTGATGTTCTGATATTCTTAATCTGCTGCCTCATAATCCAAAATAGCTGCTTGAACTCTAGTCATCTCACCTGTTTGCTAGAGAACAGTAAGGGAAAAGGGATCAAAGAAGAGCGTGCTTTTCTCCTTTAAAGGGCTGGATGAAAGGTCTTCAGAAAGTTCATGGAAAAGAGTATTATGGGAAAACTATGCATGAATTTCAAAATTTATTTTGGTACAAAATAAATTCACACTTTAAAAAAATAATTATTTTATTTAACTTTTACTTTAATTTTGACCAGAGAGGGACAGAGTGAATGAGCAGGAACAAGAAAGAGGGGGAAAATGAGAAAGCAAGCCACCAGGTCAGGGACTAGAACCACAGTTGGCCATGTGGGAATCCAGCACCCTTAACCACCACACCACCTGCTGGTCCCAATAAATTCATATTTTAATTTCACTTTTCCACAAACTTTTTGAAGTCTCTTATACTAGAAGTTGTTCACACAGCTTCCATTTATGCCCCATTTGCCAGTGATTCGTTAGTTAGATACACTTAACTGGGAAGGAAGATGGGAAATGTTTTTATGCTGGATGGTCATGTGCCCAGAGTAGCCATTACTTACATTCTTTTAAAGATCACCAAGTTCTGTTTTATATTTTCTTCATATAGTTTTCTCATGAATTTAAACTTTTAAATGAACGGTGCTATATGAGGGAAACATTGCTGGGACTTAATCAGGAAAGTGGCATTTGGGGATAATAAAGCTGAGAAAATTAAGCCTCATATGTGTCCTTGGGATCTAGACTCCCAGGACCTCATTCATCCCTGATAACTAAATCCCTGTACCAACCCTCATTAACCATTCTTACAGCAAGCACTGATCCTCCCAAAAGGATTTATTATTTGCATTTTGGGGAGGCAATTAGAAGTTTAGAGTAAGATTTAAATTCGATAAAAACCCCAGTGCTCTTTCCTGTATTTCATCTCAAAACCTTGACCAAGGATTCCCCCCACCTCAGCTCAATAAACTTTGTCAAATCTGATACTAGAAGATCTGTTTGTTCAAATGAAAGCTTCTGTTTATCAACAGTAAGTTTTTCTTTTTTTTTATACCAAGTTTAATTTACATGTATATTTTTATCTCCCTGCAATTTCCATGTCTAACCACCTCTACTACCGTGTCCTATCACAACATTCCATGCATACTTAAAACCAAGCAAAGGGTGGCAGTCCATCTTTAAAAACTGAACAGGCATTTTGACCAACCACATTCTTGGCAATGGAACCTGGACAACATTTATCAAACACAGTAGGGCAAGTTCTCACTCTGCATTATAAAGAGGACAGCCAGATATCAGCTATTACAGAAATGAAGTAAAATGGAAAATTTTAACAAACCGTTTAAACTCTTTTCTTAAAGAGACTCCCTTCACTGCCAAAGATCTTGAATAGCCTCCTGATCAGTCATTCAGAAGCAATTCTTCATGTAATTGACAAACTTGGCTTCCACTACGGGAAGAGAACCACCTTTTTCTATACTTGATTACATTTTTGCTTTAGTGTCATCTAAAGAACTAGGTTCTTTTTTGTGTTTTAGGAGTTTTTTCCCTGTTTTGAATGATTCTTGACCTTTTGATCTTGGTGTCAGTTTTGAGTCTTTTCCATTCTGGTTTCATTTTTGAGCATTTTTGTCAGGAGTATCTCATATAGGTTTCTTCACTGGAGTTTTATCTTCTGTTTCCTCATCTTCAAAATCATCATCATCATCTTCATCGTCATCATCTTCGTCAGCAGCAAGTTTTACTTTTTCATGTGGAACCTTGCTTCCACTTCCAGGGGCAGATTGCTTTCCAGATATACTTAAGAGTTTTGTGTCCTCTTCCTCTTCTGACTTTGCATCTTCCTCCACAGCTACTAACTACTGTCCACTAGAATGCACAGACCCTGAACCACACCTCAATCTTAAGACCACAGGTGGTGTTATTTCAAAGTTCCCAAAGGAAACCATTGGCTTTACAGATATTTTCAATGCTGCTAGTGTTACTTTAATTGGGACTGCCTTCATAATTTATTGCCTCTGCTTCAAAAATGTGCAATTCATCCTTTGTACCAGCCTCTAAACTGACCATTCTACCATTTGTAGCACACACTTCCATGTATCTACATTCTGAATCACTTTGGATTAGATTCAGCTGTGAATAAAAAAGATAACTGGTGTTCACTTTCATCATTATCCACCTTAAAGTGATAATCTTTGTTGACTTTTAGTGCACAACTGAAATGAGAGTTCTGGGGCCTCAGGAGCTCATGTCCATGTCTATTGGCTCTTCTGTGGGGTGGTGGCACACACTTCGGTGGGCAGACGGAGAGATAAATGACTATGGTTCCCAAAAACAGCCACCCAGGACAGAATCACTCCAGGGCAACAGTAAGTTCTTAAGAGATAATGACTTTTCTATTATATTTAAGAGGAAGGCTAATGAGGTATTCAGGTGATTAAAACACAACAAATTCACTCATTTATTCATTCAAAAATGTTCACTGAGTACTTATGTGATTGATGCAGTGCTAGACATTGGGGAAACTGGGTCTTGACTCTGGTAAGCTGACTAATACCCACAAAGACATCCAGATCCTAATCCAGGGAACCTATGAATATGTTACCTTATATGGTGAAGGAGCCCTTGCAGATGTGAGGGAATTAAGGATCTTGAATTGGGGAAGTTATTCTGGAACACCTGTTTGGGCCTTAAACACAATCACAGGTACTTTTCTAAGAGAGGTAGGAAATTCTAGAGAAGAGCAAGAAGGCAATATAGTGAAGGAGGGGATTAAAGAAAGTGTGATACGGAGCCAAGAGCTATGGAAGGGGACAGCTTCTCAGAAGGCAGAAAAGGCCATGAAAAGGATTTCTGCCTAGAGCCTCCAGAGGGAGTGTGGTCTTACCCATAGTGTGATTCCAGTCCAGGGAAACTGAGTACCAACGTTTGGTCTCTAGAAAGGTGAGGGAATGAATTTTTATTACTGTATGCCACCAGGAGCATGGTAATTTGTTATAGCAGCCTCAGGAAGTGCAAACACTGCCTTTTGCAGAGTTTATAATCTATTGGGTTAAAAGGCAGCTAGAATGAAATATTAAATGTTATCTAATCAGAAACTTGAAAGAGCCACATAGGTCAGTCTGAATAAGAGAGTAGGAAAGCAAAAAATCAGATTTAGCTGAAAATATTGCGGTTTTAAGTAGTTCAGCCTTTTTGAAATGGTGAATGCCTTTATGGTGGTGAGTGAACAGTGGTATTGGGGGAAGAGATGCTGCTGAACAAACTCTTAAGCAGGGGCTAGATGATGACGGCTCAAGTGCTAAGGATTCTAGTTGCGTTCATAGATCTGAGAGAGTGGTACAAGAGTTTTGAGTAGAGGAGTGGCATCACTAAGTCTGTGTTTTAGAAAAAACTTCTTGGATTATAGAGTGGGTTATTAGAAAGCTCTTAATATCACATCACTCCTTCCAGGATACATTTTTGAGCCTATCGGATTTAGACATTTTGTCTTACCATTTTGTTTCTTTTCATAAACATTAGTTTTCAATTGCAAGATTCTCTTGGTTTCATCTCCACTTGGATAATAATTATTTAAAATTTAGCCTTCTAAAACTCATCTTCAGATATTTTCTTATCCTAAACCTGTTCTACATCTTAATAAATGACAACTCTTTTCTCAGCCGTTCTAGTTAAACACCATGAAGTCACCCTTGGTTCATATTTTTTTTTCCCGATATCCTACATGCAATACAATAGAAAATTTTTAGATAGAAGACAAATCCAAAATCTAATTTCTTCTTACTAGTCTACACTGTTACTTCCTTGGTCCAAACTGCAGTTACAACTCAGTTATATTATTGAAGCTGCTTCTGAATTAATTAGCTTCTCTGTGGAGAATATATTTCAAGACCCCCAGTGAATGCCTGAAACTGCGAATAGTACAAAAACCTATATACACTATGTTTTTTTTTTCTATAACTATATACCTATGATAAAGTTTAATTTATAAATTTGGCACAGTAAAAGACTAACAGCCATAACTATTAATGAAATCGAACAATGACGATAATATGCCAGCATCTCCACTCTTGCAATTGGGGTTATTATTAAGTAAAGTAAATACTATTTGAATACTAGCAATACCAGCACAGTCTATTCGATAACTCAGCTTGCTACTAAGTGACTAGTGGGCAGGTAGTGTATACAACTTGGATATGCAGGACAGAGGGATGATTCACAATCAGATGAATGTTGTGTTATGATTTTTTTTTTCCTTTTTGAGATCTTTCTGGATTTCTCAGATCCAGAAACCCATTTTATATTACAAAGTACAGCTGAAAGCCACTTGGGCCTGGGGCCCTTCCTCTTTCAGGGATGAAAGATAAGGCATTGCAAAGCTCATCTGTCAGCAATGAATATTGAGCATATCTGAAGGTTTGTTGAAAAAATGAATGTATATGCTAGACTTACAATGGGTATGTTTATTCCCTATCCTAAGGCATCCCACAGGGAATGAGGGTGGGCTGGGCAATTAGATGGAAGTTCCTTGTGATGGCACCTCCAGACAGGAGTCAAGAAACTCTTGTTGAATATCTCATATTTCTGTCCTTTGACTATGTATGGGTCCTTTTACTAATGTCTAAATTAGCTGCAAGGTTTTATTCTACTAATATATGTGTTCTGTAAATCAGGGCTACATAATTTTGAAATTCTTGATATAAAAAATTCAATTGGATTTTAAAATCTCTTCATGTTATTATAAAAAATTATATAGTCACATTTGTCAATGGAAGAGCTCTTAAATTCCTTAAATATAATTTTAACTGTTGTACATTTTTGAATGGTTGCATAAGATAATTTTAATCCTTTTTAATTTTTTTTAATGTCCTACTAGTGAGAACAAACTTTCTAATCGATGGAACCCATCTAGATTTTATAGAGATCATCATGTAAATGTCTTAGAATTGAATAAAATAATTTTCCTTCAACCATATATATAACTTTTGTTTAATCAGGATATTTTTAATGGTTCAAAAGGCTTTATTAAAAGTTTTGAAAGACTCTGATTAGCAATTTTATAATTAATTAATTAGTTTATTTTTGCCTTAGGACTTGTATATATGCTTGTCAGAGATAAAGAGACAGAGATAGTGAGAGTGAAAGTGAGAAATCACCCCATGGGAGGATGGCCACAGCTCAATTCCTTCTCCCTGGATCGTGAGCATGCACACATATGCACCTGGTGGAACTTTCAAATCACCAGGTCTGGGACTCAAACTGCAGTACAACCATGTGAGAGTCTAGTGATGTAACCACTACTACATCTCCTGGCCCCTAATTTTATTTTTATACGTAATGCCTTCTCTAATTCTTTGCACTTTAGTTTTCTTATACTTGTATAAAAAATTGGTAATGACTTTTCTTTTTAATAGTAGAGGGCATGTGTGCATGAGAGAGTGTGCCTCAGAGAGAGTGAGGGCACTGCCTTCCACGGGATCTGGTAACATTGTAAATCCTTTTTCCTACAAATCCCCACTCCATCAGAGCCCTGAGCATAAGTATACATGTCTGGTGTGACACTTATGGGGCTGGGCCATGTGGGCTCTGTGCACAACACCTTACCGATAATTACTTTTTTTTCTTTTTCTTTTTTTCAGAAGTCTTTACATTGGGCATGTGTGCTTGTGGAGAGAGAGAGACAGAGAGACAGAGACAGTGAGAGGGAAAGCGAGAAATCACCTCTAGGGAGATTGCCATTCCATAATCCCTTCTCCACTATTCTCTTCCTGGAATCTTGACTGTGCATGCATGTACACCCAGCGCGATTTTCAAGTCACTGGGTCCAGAACTTAAACTGTGGTTGACCATATGGGAGTCCAGCTATTCAACTGGACATCTGCTGGCCCCTTGAAAATGACTTTTAAATCAGGCTCCCTGTAAAAGTCCTTCAGTCTTTGGGTTTACTTGATTATGTTGTATTAATATTGTAATTGTCTCTATGTTCATTTAAAAATTTGTGGTAAAATGAACATAATGTAAATTTAGCATCCTAACCATTTTTAAGGGTACAGTTCAGAAGTAAGTTCATTCACATTATTGTGTAACCAGTATCTGGAACTCTTTTTGTCTTGCAACACTGAAATTGTGTGCCCATTGAACAATAACACCCCACTTTTTCCTTCTCCCCAGCTCCTAGAAATCACCATTCTATTTATTGTCTCTATGAGTTTTTACTACTGTAGCTGCCTCATATAAGTGGAATCACATAGTACTTGTCTTTTTATGATTGGCTTATTTCACATAGTATAATGTCCTCAGGATTCATTCATGTTGCAACATGTGTCAGAATTTTTTTCCTTTTAAAGTACGAGTAATGTTCCATTGTGTGTATGCATTATATTTTGTTTATCCATTCATCTGTTGATGGACACTTCATTTACTTTCACCTTTGGCTATTGTGAATAATTCAACTATGAACATAGATGTACAAATATTCTTTAAAATTCTGCTTTCAGTTCTTTTGGTTATATAACTAGAAGTAGAGTTGCTGGATCATATCATATCATAAGATCATATGATAAAATTAAAATTCTAGTTAACTTTTTTGAGTGACATAATGTTTTCCATGAAGTCTGTACCATGTTACATTACTTCAAGAGTTCTAATTTCTCTTCTTTGCCAACACTTGTTATTTCTTTCCTTTCCTTCTTTTCATAATAGAGAACATGTTTATGTACATGTGAGAGATAAAGAGACAGAGTGATAAGTACTCTTGAATGTAGCCCCTTCCCCAACTCTTCAACTCTTCAGTTTCTTGGATGCTGACACATGCACCTTGCATGTTTTCAGGCCAGTTTGAGGATTTAAACCCAAAGTTGGCCATGTGGCCTCCAACACTGCAGTTCATTATGCCATAGACTGTGCCACTTAGGCTGGACCAATATTTAGTGTTTTTTTTTTTTTTTTTTTCCTTTTTTTCATGGTACCCATCCTAATGGGTCTGAAGTAGTCTCTGTGTTCTTTCACAAAAACAATGTTGGGGAGTATTACTCTGTTGCTATTTGCTCCTTCTTTTCTCAACCAGGTTGATTTTCTGATGATAACAAGAGCAATGCAACTCAACTTAACCTAAGAAAACTGCCAGCAGAGTTGGCTCAACCATCCCCATGTAGCAGATGTTGCCTGGCAGGACAGACAAGGGTCTTCTTAACTATTGAACACTTGTTTTATTTGTACTATTTACAGCCTAACTAATGGTGTTGGTACAACCCATTACTTTTTAATTTCTAGTTTTGTTTATTTATTAATATTGTCTTCTGTAATAACTTATCCCCAGGGCATTCTTTTCAGTTCTGGCAAGAATGGTAAAGCGGATCATTACATGTTTTTCTTTTTCTTCTTCTTTTTTAAGATATATTTTTACAAGAGGGCTCATGTGCTTGCTGTAGAGACAGAGAGAGACAGAGAGACAGAAAGCCAGAAATCAATCCCCAGGGGGAATGGACATGCCACAATCCCTTCTCCTTAATTCTCTTCTCAGGATTTTGGTCACATACACACACATAGCATTTTTAAGTGACTTAACCGTGGTTCGCCATGTGAGAATCCAGTGACAACCATTATGCCATCTACTTGCTGGTCCTGATGTGTTCTTGAGAACCTGAGTACTGCTTATCTAATTCTCCTGATATAATGCGTTGCAATTTTGTAAAAAGATCATGCAAACTACTGACAAGTATGCATCGTATTATAATAAACTCTATTTTTTCTTTAAAACAAATAACAAAATACATTTTATACATTAATTACTTTGCCCAGTAAATTTTACTTTCCTTGATCAATTAATTTTCCTTTTGATTAGTGCTGTATCTTTAGGCCTGGGGAGGGAGAAGTCTAATTTTTGGTGGTATCAGTATATTATCTATCATTTTTAGCTAAAATTATATTTTGACTTTGGTAATTCCAATAAGAATAAAACCCAAGACAAAAAGTAAGTAAACAGTTTAGGCTATATGTAGCTACTACACATTTTCGAGCCTAAAGATATTCTGTTTTTCCTTTTGGGTTTCTTCTGTATTGCTCTACCTTGTGCTTCTAGATCAGCCTGACATTCAGCTTCATAAAGTTACCTGCCTCTAATTACACCTAAGTGCCTGACAAGATGAGAATACCTCCTCTCTTCTCAATACCCACGTATAAGGGAAATTTACTTTGTGAAAGATGTTATTTTATTTTTCCTTCTGGGGAGCAAGTTCAGATTCATTGAAATGTGAGTAGTGGCAACATAATTTTCAATTACGTTATCTAGACAGCATTGCCAGCTAAATTATTTCTGGGTAAATTTTATTCACAAAAGAGACCATGGCTTACTTCTCACATTTTATAACCTAATGAGCAGTGGTGTTCCCCAATACATTGCTAAAGGCATGACTACAGATCCAATTCCCTTTAGCTGGAGTCCTGCTCCAGGACAGTTCTCTGTAGAGGAGGCCTTTTGTCACATGGTGTGGAAATTGCAAAACAGCTGACTGGTGATAGAGCGGAGCTGAGGCACAGCAATTCTGATTCCTGGTGGTTTGACTTTCTTCCAACTAGCCCAAGAGTTGACTTGGAAACAACAGAGAGACATTCTACTGACTCTGAGGGTAACTTTCTGTCCCACTGTTCTCACTGCTATCTACAGACCATCCTATTAGAATCTCTAGAGAATGTGTGTTAAGCCTACATATTTCTGAATCACATTATAGACTGAGTAAAAATAAACTATTTGAGGGGGAGGAAGAGTCTATGGAATCTGCACTTTTTGAAAGCATTGTGGAATTTTTTCCTTGTTTCCTTCCCTCTGATTCCTCTTTTCTCTCCTTCTGTTTTTTTTTTTTTTTAATTTAATTTTATTTCTGGAAAGAATATGGTAATACTTAACAGGAGCTATACTCTCTTAACAAGTTTTTAATTGTACAATAAAGATTTTTTAAATTAATTTTTATATTTTGAGATAAAAATGTTTAGGTTTGCAGGTAGTTGTAAGAAATAATAGAGAAGGATCTTCTGTATACTTTCTAGTTTCTCCCAATGGTAAAATCTTGGGAAATTTTTGTATAATATGACACCCAGTATATTGACAGTGGTACAGTTGAGAAACAGAACTTTTCCATCACCGTAAAGATACCTCAGGTTGCTTTTTAAATAGCCATATCCACTTCTCTTCTGACCCCACCCCCTGCTGATTTGGATAGAATAATCTATTTAGTTACCTTCTATAATTTTGTCATTTCAAGGATGTTATATAAAAGGAGACATTCTGTATGTGTCTTTTTAGGTTTGAGTATTACAAACAAATAAACCAACCAAACAAACAGAAACAGCATAATCCTCCAGAGATACACCTGGGCTGTTACATGTGATTATGATTTGTTACTTTTTGTTGCTGAGAAGTTTTCCATGGTATGGATGTACACAATTTTTTAAATCATTGACCCATTGAAGGGGAACTGGATTGTTCCCTGTTTTTAGCTATTATGAATAAAATTGCTATAAACATGAGTGTAAGATTTTTCTGTGCGCATAAATCTTAATTTCTCTGTGATGAAAGCCTAGGAATGCAATTGCTGAATATTAGGTTCTTGGAAAAGTCATGAACATCTTTGCGTAGAAAAACATGGAAAAAATATGTCGTAACTTTTCTAACAGCATAATAGTATGGTAGTTGCAAATTTAGTGTTTAAAAAGAAACTATCAAACTTTTTTGAATGATTGTACAATGGTTGTACAATCCCCACACAATATTTAAGTGACTCAGTTTCTTCTGATCCTCATCAATATAAGGTGCTGTCATAGTTTAAAAAAATATTTATTTATGTACTTACTAAGAAAGAGACAGCAACCCTAGTAAGGTCTTCACAATCCACCACCAGCCTCATCTTGCCAGTCATGGACATGGGCACACATGCCCCTACTGTATACAAAGACCTCAGGATGTGAACCTGGGACTTTCCCATATAGCTTCAGTGTAACAGAGCATTGCATCACTGCTGTGCCACTATGGCTGGCCTCTTGTCACTATTCTTATATTAGCCATTCTGATGGGAATGTGGTGATGGCTCATTGTGTTTTTAGTCAGCGTTTCCTTATCTCTAGATATTGCATCTCTTTTCACATTCTTTTGTATCTTTGTCATCAATCAGTTGGATATATTTATGTGGATCCATTTCTGGATTTTCTATTTTGTTCTATATGTCTGTCCCACTAATAATAATAACACATAGTCTTGATTAAGTTGGAATCCCAGCACTTTATTCTCCTTTTTCAAAATTGTTTTAGTAATTCTAGATCCTTTATTTTTATATTAATTCTGGAATAATCTTTATATATTTCTATTTTTATTCAGATCAATGTATTTTTTCTTTTAATTCCCTTGAGACTCTTTTTCAACATTGGATTGTTTATGAATGTGTTGTTTAGAAATGTATGTTAGAGTGTATCAATGTTTTCCTGTTATCTTTCTGTTTTTTTATTTCTAGTTTCATTCTATTTTGGTCAGGGAGCATGATTTGAATGATTTTAATTCTTTTAAATTTGTCAAATTTTGTTTTAAGGCCGCGTAAATGTTCTATCTTGGGTAATCATCAGTGGAAAATATTCTGCTTTTGTTGAGTAGAATGATCTTTAAAAGTCAATTAGAGGGAACAGCAGTTGGCATAATGGCTATGTCACTGGGCTGCTACGTAGTTGACCGTGATTTGAGTCCCGGACCTGGTGGCTTAAACTCACGCTGGGCTCATGTGCATGCATGCCCAAAATCTCGAGAGGAGAATGGAGGAGAAGGGATTGTGTTGTGGCCATCCCCCTGGAGGGTGATTTCTTGCTTTCTGTTTCTCTGTCTCTCTCTCTATCTTTCTGGCGAGCACAGGCGCCATATCCCCCCTCCCCCCCCAAAAAAGTTAATTAGATACTTTTGATAGATAATTTTGTTGAGGTCTGCTATATCTTTACTAACTTTTTTCTAGTTATTCTTTCAGTTGATGAGAGAGGGGTATTGGTATCTTCAACAATGATTGTGCAATTTTTGTTTCTCTTTTTAGTTCTATCAATTTTTGCTTCACACAGTTTGTAGCTCTTTTGTTTGATACATACTTAAATATAAGCTTGCTATGTTTTCTTTGTGGATTGACCCTTTTATCAATATATAAGGTCCTACTCAGTCTTTGATAATTTTCTTTTTCTTAAAGTCCACTTTATTTGATATTAAGAAAGCCATTTGTTCTTTCCTTTGATTAGTATACAAAATAGTGCATCTTTTTTCCCACTTTAGTCCCTTCAATTTGCCTATATAACTATATTTGAAGAGAATTTACATAGACATTCACAGCATATTGTTGGGTTATGTTTTAAAATCAACTTTGCCAATGTTTGTCTATTAACCATTATATTTAGACCACTTATATTTAATGTAACTATTGTTATGGTGAGATTTAAGTCTGATATTTCTATTTTATTTTCTGTTTTTTTTTTGTTTGTTTCTTTTTTCCACCTGCTTTCATGTATTTACTTGAAATTTTTTGAGAATTTTATTTTGACTTATCTATAGTGTTTCTGAGTTATATATCTGTATGTAGCTCTTTTAGTGGTGCCTCTCAGCATAACATTATAATATATATATGTGTGTGTGTGTGTGTGTGTGTGTGTCTATATACTATATACAGATGTATGTGTGTGTATATGTATGTGTGTGTGTCACATTCTACTGATGTAATCATTTTTCCAGTTCAAGTGCAGTATAAATATTTTACTTCCCTTACATCATTTACCCTGTTTATAATATGATTATCTTAAATATTTTCTTTACAGATATTTAAAACTATTTCAGTGCTATGATTTTTTTCAATCATCAGACATAATTTGGAATTCAAGGAAAGAAATAGAATCTATGGTATTTACCCATACTTTTGCTAATTATTGTTTTAATTTTCTATTTCTCTTGTAATATACTATTACAAACTTGCTGAAATAAAACAACACAAACTTATCATCTTACAGCTCTCAAGGTCAAAAGTTAGAAATAAATTTCATTAGTCTGAAAACTAAAGTATTAGCCAGGTTGTATGTTTATGAAGGCTTTTGAGGCAAATAAGTTTCTTTGTCTTTTCTAGTTCTTAGAGACTATCTACATTTCTTGACTTGCCCCATTCCTTCATCCTCAAAACAAAGCAGCATAATATGTTTCATTCTCTTTCTTCATCTGTAACTCTGCTTTCATTGTCACATCTCCTGTATTACTCTGGCCTTGCTGCCTTTGTCTTACAAATATCCTGTGATTATAATTACTGTACCTGGATAATCTCTTCATTTCAATTTAACTAATCATATTTGCAAAGTCCCTATTTTCATGAAAGGTAACATCTTCATTGATTTTTTGGGATTACTATTCGGTTATCTTTGAGGGGGTGACCTTATTCCATCTACCACAGTCCATTCTCTGGTCCTTTTGATGATTCATATCCATTCCATATCTAAAATATAATATTTGCCCATCTCAATATTCCCCAAAGTCTCAACTATTACATCATCCATTCAAAGTCTAAATTGTCATCTACATATAATTAGTTGAAAAACTTCAAACCTCATCATGTAAATCATCTCAACCATTTATGGGTGATACTCAAAGTATGGTCCATTCTGGGGGGAAATAGCTCTCTCTCTGTGGACCTATGAAAGAAGGAAACAAATTATTTTTCCCAATGGGTGCTATGGGAGGACTTGTATATGATACCAATAATAGAAAATTTTGGTCAAATTGGAGGATACAAGAAAAAAAAGACATGAGCCTCAATCTTGAAATCCAACATAGAAAATTCCATTAGGCTTCAAGGCCTCTCAATGATTTTCTGCGGCTCTCACCTTCACCCTGTAAGCTATTATTCTCTCTATACACTGCTTTCTGAGAATCCTTCTTTTCTCATTTCCTTCCTGGTTAGAGAATTTCCTTTAGCCATTCTTTTAGAATAGGTCTGCTGCCAACAAATTCCTAGTTTTTCATCATTTGAAAATGTCTTGATCTCCCCTTCATTCACGAAGAATTTTTTTGCTGTAGATAAGATTCTGAGTAGACAATTTTTTTTTTTTCATTCAGCACTTGAAAAATGTATCATTTCCTTCAGGCTTCATTAATTTATAATGAGAAATCTGTTGTTATTCTGTTTGTTTCTTCTATATAAAATTATGTTTCTCTTACACTTCTCTAAAGGGTTTGTTTTATTTTATTTTATTATTCTCTTTAGTTTTCAAAATCTCTACTGTGTTCTGCCTTGGTGTGGATTTCCTTGACTTTATCCTTTTTGGGGGTTCATTGTTTTGAGTAAGTCTTCTTGAATCTATAGGCTTATGTCTTTTGCCCAATTTGAAGGATTTTTGTCATTATTTCTTCAAAGTACTGCTTCAGTCCTGTCTTCTTTCTCTTCTTCTGGAACTTTAATAATGTGAATGCTGGATATTTTAGTATGTTCTCATAGGTCCCTAAGGCTCTGTTCACTTTATTTTTTCTAAGAATTATTTTATTTAACTTTATTTATTATTATTATTTCCCAGTTTGATGAGAGACAGAGAGACAGAGAGACAGAAAGAGAGAGAGAGAAAGAGAGAGAGAGAGAGAGAGAGAGAAAGTGAGAAAGTAAACAAGCAAGCTGTGTTTTCATGGAGAAAGTTTATTATTGGAAAGACTTCTGTCTGGGAGGATGGCAAAACTCAAGAATCTCAAAAAAAAAAAAAAAAAAAAGCCTCTCCCTGAATAGCAGGGACTTTTAGGTTTTTATAGGAAAGACATGGAGGAAGATAGTAAGAGAACCAGGTGATTTCTAAACCATTAAGCTGATGCAGGGCCCTCTCCAGGCTGGGCTGAAACAAAATGTTTTATCTGTTTGATTTCTGGAAGAGAATCTTTCAAACAAACACTTAAGTTCGTCTGGTTGTAAAGCTTAACAACATTCTGAGAAAGCAAAGAACTAAGAAGATAAGAAATAAACTTGGGTCTTAAGAAAGCAGAATACTGTCAGGGTGAGCTAAAAAATACTGTCAGGGTGAACTATACGAAAATGTGGGGTGCTAGTTACTTACAAAGGTCTTGGTTTCACTTGTATTAAAGACTTTTTCAGATAACTTCTTTTTCATTTTAGTGTTGTAATCCGTTGATTGTCTTTTTGTTTTGTTTTAATTCAATCTGAGATCTTGGTTTTTGTTATGATGAGTGACAATTTAAACCTATACACTTTGGTTATTTGCTATGAGACTCTGGATTTTATTTAAACTTTCTGTTTTAGCTAATGTCTTCTGACAGTATTTCCACAGAGAAAGGGTGGGCACTGTCTCACACTGCTAAATGAGATATAAGGTCAGATTTCGAATTTAATTACCATTGAGATCTACCTGCAGAGGCTCCTTGCTACTTTTGGGTGGAAGTAGAGTTCTGGCTCTCTGCCACTGACTCTGTGGGAGGAGGGGGCTTCTTACTGTCTGGAGGAGAGGAAAGTCGTGACTTTCTCCTTGGTTTTCTTTGATACCACTCTGGGAGTGGAGGAGGGTTTGGTAAGGTTGAACACCTTGTTGCAACCCAGTAAGGGTGGAAATGTAAGGTCTACGCTTGGTCCTTACCCTCATTATCCCATTGAGAATGTTGAGGGTCCCTTACCCGAGCCTCTTGAGGTTTGAAGTCTTGGCTCCCCATTTAGTTTTTGCTGATGGGAGCGAGGATAAAATTACAGATTTTCTTTTTCGTTTTTTTTCTGTTGTATTTGCTTTTACTAGAGTGATTATTGTCTAAAAGTTTTTTGTCTTGCTAGACTTTTTAATCTCTTGGTCCTATGACTAATACAACAGGCTTTAGTTGTGTTTTTTTTGTGTGTGCATATGAATATGTGTGTGTGTCTGTTGGTATTTCTGGGTTGCCAGCTCTTAATCTGGGATTTATGGGGAAAATAAATAAATAAACAACTCAGGAATCTCACCGCTGTGCTATTTGGTTCTTGAAGTCCCTATCTGGTTGCCTTCTTTTTACCCTTAAATTTTCTTGTCTTGTTTGATGTGCACTGTTTGGATTTTTAGTTGTATGTGGCAGGATTATAGGAAAAAGCATATCTACTCCATCTTTAGAGAAGCAAAAGTCCTCTAGATGATTCTAGAAATGGCTTCTCAGCTTGTGTCATTAAACTGATATCCTATTATTCTGTTTATAATAGCCTAGGTTAAATCATTTATGTAATATTATATGGACATAATATTATGTTGTATAATACCTTAAAAAGATTGAACAACCTAAGTTAAGTTGCTATTCTGCCCTTGTCCTAATAATGTGACTTATGCATTGGACTCTTGGGGTCATTTGAGTTTCTGGGTTCTCAGGCCTTACAGGGTCAACTAGCTAGTAATCATGAGTACTGTGTCACTGATGATCGAGAATCACTTTATATATCTTGATGCCAACAATTTTTAAGGTGATCAGTAGTTTGATAGAATTCTACCAAAAGATTTAGTCATGCTTTCACAATATGTGTAGAGACCAGCAAATGGCATTATGATAACATCATTGAACTTATACATAGCCAACTGCAGTTTGAGTCTTGAATCCTGCAGCTTAAAACTCATGCTGTGTGTGTATGTGTGCATGCTCAGAATCCTGAGAGGTGAATGGAGAAGGGATTGTAGTGTGGCCATCCCCTCTGGGGGATGTTTTCTCATTTTCTGTCTTTCTGGTGAGTACATGCACCCTATAGCAAAAATCTATTTTTTAAAAAGAAGTGTAATATATGTATATTTTCTTAACTTTGATGAGAATAATTGAATTAAAATATATTCTTTAAAGAACACATCATATATATATATATATATATGTATAATTTTTTTTTAG